>NC_092047.1:105450563-105759496 GCF_003086295.3 Arachis hypogaea | reverse complement strand
CCCTTTATGCTCTGTTGAGTCTGTTCTAAATATGATTAGTGATTTTCTGAATGTGAAATCAATCAAAGAAATTGATTTTGTGTTATTGTCAAAATTATTACTAAAAATGGATTTGTTAATCTGCTGCTGCTATTTTTTATATTTTGAGTATGCTGTTTTTTAATTTTTGTTGGTAAATTTATTAATTTCAGAGTTTAGGGTGATTATTTTTGTGGATAGATTTATTGATTTCTATCCCTCGTTTGTGCTCCCTTTCCCTCATATGTTCGAGTTTGTGCTCCATCTCCCTCAACTATGAAAGGTGAATTCTTGCTGGTATTGGTTTCTTCTATATTACGTTGTTTTTCTTGCTGCCATTTAAAGTTTAATTTAACATTTGTTTTATTTTGTGATTTAGAATTTAAACCCTTGTTTATTACGTTGTTGTTTTGCTTTTGTTTCTTATCTAGTTCTGCTAGTTTTTCCATTGCTATTTTTTAAATTGCCATTGTTGTTACTGATGCTGTGGAAGCTCTTGTTACTGATGTTGTGTTATTAATTTTTTTTTACCTGCAAAATTTGAATTTATGTTTTTTTATTTCAACACTGAAAATGACAAAAGTTCAACTGGTGTTTGATCATGTGAAAACTGGAAACTCTTGTTGCTGATGCTGTCTTATTAAGATTCTGCCATTGTAGCACTCATGCACATGGTGTTTGATCAAATGCCTAAAAGAAATTAGAAAAACCTCTCAATGAATGTAATGAATTATTTGACTTTAGTATTTGTATTTTTCCTTTTGAATTTCTAGGTTCTGATGGATAAATGGGTATCATAAGTATGTAAAAAAAATAGTAGTACTGAAAAAAAATTAATTATTAGAGATGAATGTTTATCAATTGATTTGTATTTGTGTTAGTTGTGGTAGTATTATGATTCTGAAAAATGTATGAATTAAGTTAAATAGTTGTATAATTTGAATAATATTTTAAAGTTTCTATTATACTATAGTGTGTTTATTTATATTTTAATTATTATTTTATTATAAAATAATTATTTCGATTTAATTACGGTTAAATCGGTTTAACCAACGAACTAATGAACCAGTAGCTAGAACGGTTCGATAATCGGTTCGATTTTCAGAACCTTGCAAAAAATTAACATGTCATAGAAACTTTATCTAATCTAATAGATTTAAAGTTATGAGATTATAACTTAATAAAACATTAAAGCTTAATTTGATTTTTAGTTTAGGAATTTGGTACATTGTTGGGTGAAGGGGTCAGAGGAAGAGAGAGCAAACAAACCTGAGAACGCAAACAGATAAAAGAGGGAGACCAACCACGGCGACGACGCAGACGGTGAGGTAGCAGCAACCATGAGCACTGTAGGACAATGAAGCAATGACGACGACAATAGACGCCCGGGGAGCACCAAGATGTGATGACACAGTGTAGCGATTCATGAACGAAGGCGACAATGCCTTGCACTCAATGACGATGCAGGGAGCAGTGCAGTGGGCCAGTGGCAGTGCCCAGTGGCGACGATGTGGCTAGTGGCTGCGAGCAGAAGACCCCTTTCTGAGTGTATTATTGAGTGTGTGACTGTGTGAGTGAGACATTGAGAGACTCGAGTAAAGGGAGGGGGAATTGGGGCTAGGGTTTTTTTAACAACAGCAAAGACCTCTTTTTGTCACCTTTGAAAACCTTGACCATAGATCCTTTTTAGGTCACCCTTTTGAAAAATCATAATCATATATCTTTTTAGGTCAGCCACCAAAACCATGACCAAAGATCCCTTTAGATCACCTTCAAAATCGTGACCATAGACCCCTTTTAGGTTCCCATTTTTCGAAAAATTGTGACTATAGACCCCTTTTAGGTTACTCCCAAAACCGTGATCATAGACCCTTTTAGGTCATTCTTCATAACCGTGACCATAGACCTCTTTAGGTCACCCACTAAAACCGTGATCATAGACCCTTTTAAGTCACTCTTTCATAAAACTGTAACCATAGACCCCTTTTAGGTCACTTCCAAAAACTGTGACTATAGATCTCTTTAGGTCATCCCAAAACCGTGACTATAGACCCCTTTAAGTCACCCCCAAAACCGTGACTATAGACCCTTTTAGGTCACTCGTTTTTGAAAAACCGTGACTATTGACCCTTTCAGGTCACCCTAAAAACTGTAACCATAGACTCCTTTAGGCCACCCCCAAAAACCATGACATATACCTTTTTAAGTCACTATTTTGAAAAACTGTGACCATAGACCCTTTTAGGTCACCCTTTTAAAAAACTATAATCATAGACCCTCCCCTAACCATATAAAGTAATGGGAAAAATGGTAAAGTAATGTGATCTCCACTGTTGCAGAATCCACCATCGTTGACCTCTTCGAGGGAGAACTCCATGGCTTTCCAAAGCTCGACCTCTTCTCGAAGCAGATATTCCTCTCATAGTAGACTGCTACTTTACTCCCATGGTGAGAGACCGGTGTTGCAAACCTCAGGGACAAAGGAGAACCCTGATCGCAGATTCTAGGGCTGTGTCTATTTTGAGGTTTGTTGTTTTCTTTTCTTTTCAATTGAGTCGTTTGGGTGATGGAGTGAAGAGTGAACACGATGGGTATGTGTAGGTTCAACAATGGTGCAACTTCTTTCATTGGGCAGATCCAGAAACAGAAGTGGAACACTCAGAAATTATAAGAATAAGGAGAAAGATTTCCTCGCTGAAATCAAGAATGAAAGTGGTAGAATGGAAGCTGAAGGTCGTTGCTGTGTTAGAGTTTTTTGGGTGGGTTGGGTTTGTGTATTTGCTATTGCAGAATTTTTTTAAAGTAAGACAACCGTGTGTAATTCCATTGAACCTTGTCTGAAAAATGTGTTGGATTATGCTGTTGTTGTTGTTGTAGGTAAATTGGGTTAGGGTATATTTAAGTGGGTACCCTAATTCTGTTTTGTTGAATCTGTTCAAGTATGTATGAATGACAATTATGTAAGAATGGTTGGTTTCTGAAATAAGAGTAGAATTTCAGTTTGACAAATAGGTGGGTTCCATTATTGTGTTTTGCATAAGTTTCCTGTTATAAGGCTACTGCTAATAAATGAACAATTTCATAACAATGTCATAAACAACAAACTAAGTAACAGCAACATGATAAACATCAGAATAACATACGTAATAAATATAGTGTTTGACAACCAACTAAATCCCAAAAGGGTTGGCTGGTCCATGCCAATAATTCAATACAACACTGAGTAGCTCAGAAGCAAAATATCACCAACCAAAAGTAGCTAACAGAATCCACATTGACATTACTAAAAACTTAAGACAAACTTAACTCAAAATAAGACCACATGAATTGTATCTAAATATCAAAATATGCTCCTAATTTTCCAATTTTCCTAAAGCAATCCCTATTTTCTTGGAGGCAACTTTGCCATTAACCTTAGTTTCTTGGGAGAAACATGAGGTGCTCTAGAATTTCTAATAGAGAAGTGTCCAACAGGTTGGCTTGAAGATGTGAAAAGGGTTGGCTGAGATGCTAGAAGGGATGTGGTGTTTGGCTGAGTTGAGGATGAAGAAGGTGCTGAACTTATTGGGCTGGTGTGCTTCTTGAGCTGTAGTTTAGGCTGGACTGAATAGTTGGGCTTAGTGGTTCCTTTGGGCCTGCCTCTAGGCCTTTTGGGCTGTGTTGCAGAGTTGGACTGGGCTGAAGATGGTGGCTGTGTTGCTGAATCAGTTTTTCTCTTGACACATAGTTTACTAGTGGGCTGTGAAGATGTAGTCTTCCTTCCTCCCTAAGCAGTTGGAGGATGTGAGTTGGTGCTTGATTTCTTCTTCTTGCCTTTGTTAAGCTTCTTTGATTGTTGGGCCTAATAGACAATTACAAATTAAGTACAACACTATTAGGCTTATGACAAACATCAAACAAGTTTTAAGAAAAATAAAAAAATCATCATACCTCATCTTCAATAGGTTTAGGGCATCTACTTTTGTTGTGTCCAACTGAACCACATATTGAGCATCTTTGGATCCCTCCCCTCTTGACAAGTGAGTGCGGCTACTCTGTTCTTCCTCCCCAGCACCTGATCTTCTCTTTTTCACTGGCCAGTGACTAGGCCTCCTATACGGGGGTGGCATAACATCACCATGTGTTGTCCTCTCTGAGAGATCAGGTCCATTCAATGGGTGTATGACTGACTCGTAGCACTTCAAGTATGCTTCTTTCTTATAACAGTCGGCCACAAAAGCTTCCAAGTCAAGCCCCTTGAATTTGATGCAACTAATAGCATGCACACAAGGTATGTACTCATCTGCCACCTTCTACATGAACACTCATGAGTGCTAAGGTCCACAGCAAACTTTTCTAATCCGTTAACAACCTTATATTTCTGAGCTGCAGACCAATATGGCCGCCACCCCAGCTAATCTAGACCTTCTCTCTAACATCATTCTAATCCTAGGTAAGATCTCCCTGAATAGTTCTGAGCTAGTTCCCTATCAGTAAATGACTATCAGAACACATTACCATATTGAAACAATAAAAAAAATATACACAGATATTCCTATTTTACGGTGATATTAATCCCTAGTCTCACTACAAACACCTTTGGCCTCCATTCAATCATCAACAAAAAACCAAAACCTAAACCTTCTAACCCAAAACTAACTACTAGGAGGAGAGCTACCATAGTCAATGGAAGGGGAGAAATCATACCTACACCAACCCTGCGAATACTGCCTCACCAACTGTTCAAGTCCCTTCCTTCACACAACTCAAACTCGCCTGCTCTCTTCTCTCCAAGAACAACTTCCGTCGTTTTCGATTCTGGACTAGGGCATGAAGCAATCACATTGGTTTATGAAACGTTGTGGTTAATGCTGTGGTTAATGTTGAGGGTTTACATACAAATGAATACATTAAGTGTTTCGCACAAAACAGAAAAGCTGAAAAGGGTAGCTTCGTTATTTAGAAAAAAAATTTATTAGAAAGGACGATTTTAATAGCAAATAAAACATTAAGGACGATTTTAAATCGAAAACTACATTAGGGATGGTTTTGATTTTGACCTTAAACGTTAGGGACCAAAACAATACTTACCCATTAAAAAAAGAGATTTGGCGGGTTCAGCCCGCCAATCCGCTGTTAGGCGGGGCGAGGTGAGGTTTCAGAACCCCCTCATTAGGCGCGCGGGGCGAGCTTCCCCGTTTTGCCACTCTTCAAAACCATAACCATAGATCTCTTTAAGTCACCCACCAAAACTGTGACTATAGACCTTTTTCGGTCACCCTTTCGTAAAACCGTGACCATAAACCCCTTTTAGGTCACCTTCCAAAATCGTGATTATAAATCCCTTTAGGTCACCCCCAAAATCGTGACCATAGACTCTTTTAGGTTACTCCCGAATCATGACTATAGACTCCTTTAGGTCACCCTCCAAAACCGTGACTATAGACATTTTTAGGTCACCCTTTTTTAAAAAATCATGACTATAGATTCTTTTGGATCACTCCCAAAACTGTCACCATAAATTCCTTTAGGTCATCCTATTTTAAAAAACTGTGATCATAGACCTTTTTAGGTCCTCTTCCAAAACCTTGACCATTGTTCCTTTTAGACTATTTTTTTTAAAAAATCGTGACCATAAGTATTTTATAGTCACCTTTTTTAAAAACCATGGCTATAGACCCAAAATGTTACTGTTATGTTAGTTATTTTCTATTTTAGGCTTATTTGATCAAATTTAGTGAAACAAATCTCTTCTTGTGTTGTTGTAAGCCACTTCTTCTTGCATCAAATTGTAAATATGCATGTTGTCTCTACCAATCACTGCCCTGCAGAACTACTAAAAGTATTTAATTAAAGGATAGGGCAACTCTCACAAGATGAGCATGTTCTCTTTTTATTTATTTGTTTATTTTTAACATCTCATTTGACTAGGTAACAACATAAATGTTAACCAACACGAGATTAGTCGAATAATAGAGAATTTCATCTAATAGTTTTGAATTTGAGCATGTAAACGAAAATAATAAAAATATATTAAACTCATAGCTAAAAGGGACAGTTACAATTCTTTAAGCCAAATCAATCAGATTCCTAACAACAGGGTATTATTAATATTTTAGGTGGCAAAAAAATATAAAAAAAAAATGAAAATGATGAATGAGTTGCAAGTTGTTCTAAACATTTATGGGCAAGGCTCCACCTTAAGACCACCATTGTTGTGTGCGATGAAGTGATCAGCACGAAATCGCCTGGTGTAAATAAGCAGAGCAAGAAAAATGAGAGAGGTGAAAAGCAAGACAAGAACCAGCAACAAGATCTCACCATGTAGAGCATATTTTGGGTCACTAGAGAAGTATACTTTATCATCACCATTTTTAGGGTTAGTACTTGTTGGTACCATAGAGGGTGAGAGGGAGAATATTGATGGTTGTTCATTAGTGGCCATGAAGTTGAAGTGAATGAATTTCCTAGCTTGCAATTTGCAAATGTTGCCTATATATATATCATCAAGAGGCCTAGTATAGTTGCCACTTAATAACTAAGTTTATTAGGTTAAGAATTCGAGTGCCTATGGAAATAAATATTTTTACAGAAATGTTTGGTAACCAAAGAAAATTAGCCAAAACAGTCATAATTTACCTTATTTGTCTCTCTAGCTTTACGCTTATACGAAAATGTAGGTTTAGTGATACAGAAATGAGAACTAATAATATACAAGAAGATGCGAATTGAAATAAAAAAAAAAGATAAATTGAAATTAAAAATAGTAAATAAAAAATAAAAAAATTAAAATTAAAAAAAATCACTTTATTTTTTTATGTAATTTCTTAATACAACAATAAAGAGATTTTTCAACTTAACTTGTTTATACTATAGTTTGAGAATTGAATCGAAAAATTCTCTTAATTTTTTATCTAATTTTTCAATGTAATAAAAAATAGACTCACTCAACCTCATTTGTCCACACCGTAGTTTTATCACAAAACTAAAAATAGAATTTTAACACCTCTAATCACTCTATATGACTACAATAATTTAAAAAGTATTTATAATATTTTATTATATTAAAATAAAAAAAATCCTGAACCTATAACATAAAATTCAATTTAATAACGAAATAAACAAAATTAAAATATATTAAATTAAATTAAATATTTTAAAAATATAAACTAATAACTTTTAAATAATACTTGAACCTGATGTTTATATTACGAATATTTTAAACATGTATTATTTAGATGGTACAAACCTTCATAATAAACTCAAAAATATGTCTTTTCTATTAATATTTATTAAACCTAAAAGCATACTTTATCTTTAGTGAATTAAATAGTATTAAATCTATCTAAACTTAATTTTTTTTAAAAAAAAAAAGGAGTGATGATTACATAACAAGTATGGGTTGGTGTTTGAGTTTATTACGGAGCTTGGAAACTGGACCCTATATGATTGAAATTGACGAGGGAAAGAGAGGAGGTAGCGAAAAAATGACATGGGAAGTTTGGAAGAAGCCAACACTCCTTCGTGGATAACATTGTGGTACAAAATTGGTTGTATATAAGGTACCTTTTAGTTAAAGCATGAATTCAATAATTCATTGAGTTGAGTCATAATAAATAGATGAGAGATATATACTGTAGACATAAAGTATTAATCTTTGTGTATAGTATTTGGTAAAATTATAATAGATAAGACATAAATTAATTTAAAACTCCCAAATATATACCTAATATTTATTTTTATTTTCTTAAAAAATTATACATCATTCACCAATATTATCACCATCACCACTATCCTCACCCTTAGAATCATCCACCACCATCAGGAATATATTACCGAGTTCATATCTCTAATTAACATAATCACTAATAATCAAATGATACCTAAGTACCGTGTTATATATATTCTGTTTGGAAAAAAAAAACTTTTATTAAAATAATAAAATTTGTAAAATAATAAAATAAAAAATTAATTATTATTAAATTTATAATTTTTATCATGGGTAAATTTCAGAACTTCGATTAAAAATAATTAAACTCTCACTTAACTTTTCCAGAGAACATAATGAGTTGTGTTTTGTGTAAGCGGATGGTAGTTCTTGCAGATAAGCATCTTTCCCTCAATAATTAACTCACCTCTTATATTTCTACAATAATTAATGGGTCCTGTCATAAGATATTTTAAGTTCTTTAATTATGAAAAAATGTTAGGAATTGCTACTTTTTTAGGGATATTAATTAATATTTTAAATCAATATTATAAGATTTAATATTTAAAATTTAAAATTTAAGATATTTTTTAAAAAACAAAAAATTCAACACAACAAGGTGAAACAGCTAAAATTTAAAAAATACAAAGTTACTAGGTAATAAAACAGAAAATTAAACTGTAGTCATTTTCAGTATCGTCATCAACAACTAAAAGGATCAAAATCAACCCACTCTTTGTAGCTCTTAATCGACTTGTTGATAACTTTCGCAATACCTGCTTCTTGATTCCTAAATATCCTATCATTCATTTTCAGCTAAGTATTTTAGATGATAGCATAAAACCCATCAACGGATAATGATCCGATAAGCATCTCTGCTCACCTTTAAGCCGCGTCTTAGAAAACTCTTCAACCCATTCCACGCTAACTAAAACGCGATAAATTCGATTGCACAATTGGCCCCTGAACCAAATAAACCTATGGTCATTCAGTTCTAAATTCACCAGCTCCATATCATGTATCCAACTTCTAAAATCTTCTTCTGCTGCTGTTAATATGCTGACTCTTTTCTTCTCATCCACTGTCACAATCTCATTAAAATTACCCATGTAGCAAATTGGGACTTGACATAACCTAATAAAGATAAAGTTCAACTCTTTCTAGTCAGTTTATCCTCTTTGACATGCGCACCGTACACCAAGCAAAACGTACAATTGAAACTATTATTCGTCAACACTCCTTTCATATACAACCATTTCTCCTCTTTATAACAATTATTCGCCTTAAACATCATGTCGTCCCACATCAACAATAAAACTCCTAAAAGCATCATCCGATCCCACAAATTTTCAACCCATTGCATCAAACTTAGTTTCTTCGTTTCTATCAATCCTAATATGTTTACCTTATTTTTCCTTTTAAAATTTTTCACCATTCCCAACTTTTTGACACCCTATAAACCCCTCACATTCCAACAACGGTAAATAATTTAAGCATTGTATTACACATCTTATTTCGATTTTTAAAGCGACTCTTTCTTACTTTTTTCTTTTGTTTTGTTTGCTTCCTTTTTTATGCATTCCTTTCATTCTGAACTTAAAGAATAACCATAATGTCTTCTCCCTCGTCATAAAGAACAGCTCCTAATTCCACTATCAAATCTCAAGCCACTCTATTTTTAACCAAATAGTCTTCCCAACTTCATCCTTGCTTTTCTAGATTTGGCTCACTGCTTACAGAACCTCCAAAGTCTTCTAAGTTTCTTAAATCCCCTTACTCTTCAAAAAAAATTTCATTCATTATTAAATTTTCAATTCTTACATCTGATTCTTCCACTTCCTAGCTTGAACAGTGTTCATCTTCATATTCCTGTTCAATTTATTTGTGGTGGCACAGATACCATTCAAATTCCTTATCTCCTTTTTAATTACTGTACCAGCCTTAACGAGTATCATGATCATCTTCTCATTAAAATGTGCTCGCATCCTTTTGTTATATTATTCTCTGCACTTTCGACAAACTCTAATCTAGCACAAACTGGTTCAACAATGACTCCTTGAGGTTCTCGTTCTCCATTACACACCATATCAACGTACTTTGTCCAGAACTCCATACAGTCACCAGCAAAATAAGTTATGAAAATATATTTGTAAATCAAATGTGGACTTAAAATGATAAATATTATTAACTATATTGTATTATTTTGTAATTATATATGGATGACATCAAAAATCACAGAGACTTTAAATAAAGAAAAAAATTGTGCTCTTACAATATCAGCCTTCAAACGAAGTACTATTATTAACAAATATCAGTAATAGTGTTCTGGGGATCGGAGAAGGAATTTGAAGGTCTTAAATTGTAAAATGACTAGAACTACGTATAAAAGTATCACGTAATATTTGTTTTCATGCAAATGCTCAATATCTATTAAAGAAATTGCAAAAAAAATAATGTTACATATTTAAATTTTTTATTAAGAGAAGTGCTAAAGAATCAGTAATTTTTGTGATTTGTAGTCATTAAGTAACTATTAATGATGTTTTTAATATTGTGAGATTTCATCTGATGGTGTAGGATTACTCACTCCTCTTTTACTGGTTACATGCTGGTCATAATTTAATAAAATTGTTGGTTTTCTAGATTTTTTTTATTAATTAAGTTCAATCAAGTTGATATAACATAATAAAAATTAGTTATAACTATTATTATTTTAAGTCTTATTATTTAACTTAATTAAACTTAATTTTATAAAAAAATTTAAATATATAATATTATTCTTTTAAAAAAAAAGTGAACCCGTCAACTCAAAATGACATAATTCTTCTGTTGTTGGTTGTTACTATATACACGTTCAGCTTCTGTTTCTGCTATATATACATAATTACATATACGATGTTGTTGATAAGCTCACACTTCCATTAAATTGTCCTAATTCCAACTAGGTTTAACATTTGCTTCCACAACTACTCTTTGTCGTACTTATTTATTCAATTATTTATGTATTTGTTTATTTAGTTTTCTACGATATTCTTCAATTTAACAAGTCACATTTAAATTTTATTTAAAAATTTATTGTTAATTAATAAATTATTGTATACATATTTACTTAAATAAATTAATAAATTAATTATTAAAGTGACTCAAATTAGTTATATATTTGTTTATTTATGTATACTCCTTCTAGTACTTATGGCTGAATGATTGATGGGATGTTATCATTAACTTACTATGATTGTTCGAGTATGTATATATGCAATAATGTTGATCATTATTATTCATATATACGAAAAACATGTTTTTGTTTTATTGAGTTTATATCGAATCCAATCAATGTAATTTTTTGTGGCAGGCATAACAATTTGCTACTTGGATCTTTAAGGACTTGGCTGTCCTATCCTAATGTTTTCTTTAGAATGAAACAAGAAATGATGGGAAATGAAAGAAACAAGAGATAGGCTGTGACACTTGTGATCTTGAAAGTTGAAACCTTATTTATTTGTTTTACTCCTTTGTATGTGGTAAAGATTAGAACCATGTGTGTGCGCGCGTGTTTGTGGTTAAGATTAGAACCAACGAGAATCCTAAGTTTGCATTTGCACTACATCCATGTGGTTCACGAGAAATAACTACTGTTGAATAATGGTCAGTTGGATAAGCACTCAGATATTTTGCAACATGTTTAATTCATGTTTAAAAAATTACGAATGACCACTTTTTGCTTAAAATATGTATAAATTATAGGGAAAAAATTGAGAATAAATCAGGAGTTTGTACATACTCTTTAAACAAATATTAGATATGTTAATTTGATTTTTCCTCGACGTTAAAATTAACGTTAAACAATTACTCAATGATACAAATCAATTAATTATTTATATTAAGAAAAGAAAATTTTGGACAAAGACTCAATTACGAGGACGTGTCAGTCTATTAAAAAAAAAAAAAACAAATTGAGGAACAAGGATTCAAAACTTAGTCTTCTCTAAAAATGTGTTTGCAAGTTTGCGGAGATGATAAGAAAATTCTTCTCAAAAAATTTGACATTGTTCACAAATTTTGAAATTTTGAGACTTTTATTAACCTTTCAAAATTCTCCCAAAGTCTCTATTTTCTAAAATTACAAAACAACTTGCAATATGTAATATACATATTATAATGTATATATACATACACTCATATTTTAAAATAATCAAAGAAATACATATCTACATAATACACTTCAAGCAATTGAGAAATACTGGTTTTCGTTGCAACACATGATAATGGATCAACGTCAATACTACCAGCTTTATCTCACGAAAATTTCTTACATTAACACAAATTTAACCTCATTTAAGATCATTTTAAGCACATGATAAAAGAGTCCTACTAATTTTATTTAAGATAAATTTAAAATGTTCATTAATCCTACTAACTCTTGTGAATTCTTCTCATCTTGGATTGATAAATCCTACCTTTTGAAGGCATTGCAGCTCATAGAGCCATCGAAATAAAATAAAACAAAAACCTGTTACAAGAATAGTTATGTAATAAAAGAAACACCTTTAAATAAAAATGCGTTAAGTCATTAACCATAACAGTGCAGGAATACTATTCAACTAAAAGAATACAATTTAACTTATACACATGTTTAGTTCTAAAACTAAGTAGATGGGGCTCCCATCTCATGTCCAAAATATTATGAAGTCTGCAGAGGATTAAGTGCTATCAGTCTTACCTCTATAAGGAAAAGAATCCTTATGCTACCAGAATTGTTGCCACCTACTTCACAAGCTAACCAGCAATCTTATCTTTGTGCCAAGAAATATACGGCAAACTTAAGAAAGATTGAACCTTGAATAAATAATGAAGCATCAAAGTCCAACCCTATGGTGTTGTATAAACTTTATAATTTAATGTTCCACAGCAACTTATGAGCTAATCGAACCGTTCCCAGTCTTCAGTTACTTTAGTAGAAGATGATGTTGAAGGTGGGGCATTAGAGTTTCCCATTTCGGAGTCAAAGGTCTCCCATTGGGTTGTAACTTTCACACCATTGTCACTGCTGCTAAAAGGGTTGGCATTTCGTGCCTTTAGAGCATCTAGGGTATCGACCAAGCTCTGCACACGACGTACCTGTTGACGGGTGGAAAGGCTTATGTTCAGCCTTTCGTAGGAGTTAACAACAAATATGCTTGATGCAATATTTTTTCTCCCAAAAGCTGCTTTTACACCTCTATGAAGAAATATGTGAAGAGATATACTCTTTTCTCTAAATAATAATAATAATAATAATAATAGAACTAATTAATAAAATAAAGGAAAACAAACTAACAATGATGAATAACATAGGCAAAGATTTCAGATTATAGAGGACAAACAGATTCACAAATAACTCAGATTGTCACAATTGCAACACCTAGAGATTTAAATTTAAAGTAAGGTTTGATTTCTTTTTTGGATGGGAGAAACAAAGTTAGTCACTTTATATTGTTCAAATGAGAGAGGTCAGAAGCTCAAAAACCACCTTCAAAATATGCAAAATGCCATAGTAGTTAGTACTTTTTAAAGAAATATCTACTTGAAATTTCATGAATGATGAAATATTGGCACACATCTATAATCTATTACATATGAACCTTCTCTGACAATGTTTACACTGAGGGATCACTAAGTTTCCTAAGGTCCTTTTTCTATATTATCATATCAGCTTTATAATCCAGTCTAGCAATTTTCAGAGAAAGAAAATTATCACAAGATTGCGTGAACTGCTCTACACATCATGGTGAAAACCAAAAAACATTTCAAATAAAACGAGAAAGATTATTGCCCACAACTAACCAACACAAGAGATTGCACAAAAGATAATTAAAAACCCAACAAAAATAGACCAGGCTATTAACTTTTCAGCTAAGCAATATTATTGTCATCAATACTACCTCAGCTTTTCTCTGCAACTTCGATTCACCTTCAGCCTCAATAGTATCCAGCTTCAGCAATTGCTTCATAAGCAACTCCGTCAACACAAGAAACTCTTTCTCAGAAGCCTTGTTCCCCCCATTAATAGCCGCTTCCAGGGCACTCACCTGAAAAATTAGATTAGTCCATATGATCATTCTTCTGTAAATATTTTTCTACATAGGTTATTTCAAAGATATACTCACCCTATTGGAAAGCTTGTCCACCTCAGCTCTAACTCCAGCAACAGCTTCAGAAGCTTTTGACATCTCATTTTGTTTTCTGGCTTCCTCAAGTTTCTTCTCTTTGCTAGCAGTACCTTCCAAAAGCAAAAGCTTGGACTTGTCCTTCACACCTTCCTGGTGCAAGTGTTGTTTATCATCCTTTTCTATTCCTCTAAAGAAAAGTCGTTGCTGTTCAGGCTCTAAACCAGTTTTATGCACAAGCAATTTCTTGAGATCCCCTGTTATTGAAAAACCAAACAAGACAAGCCATACATCAATGAACAACATCCTTGATGACCAAACTGATATTATAATTCAACGAAAAACTAAACCATTGAATGAGCCAATATTCTCGATGAGCAGACCAATATTAACATGAGTGTTATGTGATTTTACTCTTTTCAAATACAAAATCGATCCGCAAAAAGAAGCGTTTACTTTCGCATCTAAGGCAAACTAAACAATATCATAGATATTTGTTTTCAGTCTATACCAAGTTCCCTACACTACTGCACTTAACGAATTTAGTTCAAGCGAAGTAAGCTACTGCAAAGTTAAAAGCTCTGCCGGTGCCTAATGTTTTTCATATCAACAAGGCTCGAACTTGATCTTTTACTTATCTACTCAAGAAGAAAATGACAAAAAATTGGTAATATTAGATGTATATTTATGTGCCTCTACCTAATAATTAAGCTTCTGGTTCCTGCAACAAATTTAGAATGATTAGAATCCAGCCAGCGCGTAATGCTGATATGGCATCAAAACTTCTGTGACAAAAAAAGAATCTAGAATTCGAACCCTAATTTCATGTATCAAACATTCAAAGCTGCTAAACTTCATACATCTAAAATATTCAGAATATGCACTGGCCAAGCAACACAATACCAACCCTAATTTCACGAAGTCTCAACCAAAAAGCATGGTTTCAGAAAATCAAAATATCAAACTCGCAAAAAAATCAACTATTATCACCCTGAATTGGAAACAGAATAAGAAGAAAAATCACCGAAAGTTGATTGGGCTGGAAGGTGGACCTCGTGGTGAGAGGGACCATGGGAAACGTTGACTTTGATTTCGGGCCCGCCGCCGTCGTCAGGGGTTCCGGCGGTGGCAAGATTTGGGGCGTTGGTGTCCATGGAAAGCGAAGCGGGTGTTTGGCAAAACGCAGAGGAGGGTTGCATTTTGCGATTGAGAGTGGCAGAGTGCGATGAAGTTTGGACTTACGTTTGACCAGACGAACTGCATTACTTCATTAGATATGCAAACCGGACTCCAAAGCAGCCTCTGGTTTATTTTTGGGCCTTTTGTTCTTTTGGGTAACAATCTCTTTTAATTTAATTTTTTAGGGTAAAAAATACAGGATAAGTCACGTGTATAAACTATTTGCAAACCAAAATTACTTGAATTTCCCAAAGTGTAACCCAAAGTGTAAAAGGTTACGTGAAAGTTTCAATTTACATTTTTTATATAAATCGATAATTTTCACTAAATCGAATTTATAGGATTCGAATTACTAGAAATTGTGATTCACATGTAGATCGAAGCCAAAGAATTTGAATTATGCCCTACCATACTAAATCGAATCTATAAAATTCGATTTATATGCTCTATGCTAAATCGAAGCAAAAAGGTTCGATTTACACCCACTTGGTAAATCGAATCTATTGAAGTCGATTTAAAGTGATATGTAGCTTTAGCTTCGATTTACTATGTATCATACTATATGATTAAATCGAACGCAGTTAATTCGATTTATAGAGTCCTAACTATATAAATACGAGCTCAACGTGAATTTTTTTTACCACAGTGAGATTCACAATGGCTAGTTATGAGAATTTTTTAGTTCTTGTGCATTATAGATGGTCTATTAAAAAGAAAACGCGATCAGGAATTAAATTTACTGATAAGGACCCGTTGAGTGTTTTTCTCAAACATTCAACGAGTTTTACTGAGTTTCAGAATACTATACTCCAGAAACTACATCTGCATGGTGTCGAAACGGGTGGAGAAGTTATTTTATAGAATCCCAATTTCTGTGTTACGCGATGATGTGAAGTATGATTTATTTGTTATTAGCAGTGACGAAGATCTGCAAGTTCTATTCTATTGTCGTCGGCAGTTTTCTAAGGTGAGGACTCCAGAGCTGTTAGCGAAGCTTGTGGATGTGGTATCTAGTTCTGGAGGTTCGAATCGGAATCCTCAGTCTTAGGACATCCAGCCTGTTCTAGTTTCATGCTTGTTGGTGCCTCGTCAGCTGTGCCAGTGATTACACCTGGGGCAGTTTTAGTTGCTTCTCCATCCTTTGAATTTAATCAGAACCACAGTGGTAACGCAGGAGTTTGTGAGACTGGACCGTTAGGGGAGGTTGCGATCGCAACACTCGGTTCTCCTGCAATGGTTCCGGTTTTCGGAGAGGGTGGAGTGCCCGATCGAGTTGAGGATGCACTGCATGATGATGATGATGATGATGTGGAGCCCGCCACGATAGCTAATGATAGTGACGATGACATACCACGGACCATTCTAGTTGTGGGTGGCGGAGCATCTAGTTCAGAAACTAATCAGTACTCCCGCACTTCTCAACTCTGGACTTGGATGTCGTGCCACCTCAGGGGAATCTGGAAGTACCTGTTAGTTTCGGGGCCAGAGATACACAAAATACAGGAGTTGTATCTGAATTTTAAGTTGGTCGGCAGTTTCAGGATAAAGAGGAAGTCATATTAAGTGTGAAGACTTATAGCATCCGCCATGGGGTTGAGTGCAAGGTATTGGAATCCGATCATTGGAAGTACTATGACAAGTGCAAGGAGTTTGGCAGCTGGTGCACATGGCTCATTCGGGTTAGCCTCCGCCAGTGCAGAGGCATTTGGGAGGTAAAACGGTACAATGGTCCTCACATTTGTCTACATCAATATCTAGTGATCATAGAATGCTTGATTATCATATCATATCAGCCTTCATACTGTCCATGATTAGAGCTGATGATGCCGTCTCGATCAAGGTATTGCAAAATGCCACGAAAGCACACTTCGAGTTTAGACTGACTTCAAAGTACTCCAATGCACAACACGAGGCCCCTTGTCGCTCAACGTCGGCTGATAACCTGACCATCTGAAGACCAAAACATTTAGTCAAAAATAAAGTAAAATGATAAATTATTAAAAACATGATGCATAATCCAAAAGAGTACCTCGACGCCAACGGCCAATGAAAGACATCAAATCTATCCGGTCGGAAACCAAGGAACCTCCAGAAGATCCATGACTGCAGGAGTTACAATGGACCGACCAACTTGACGACATTCCTGTTTGCCACGCGGCACATGCACCTGTATAACCATGACAGTGTAGCAGACCCCCAGCCATACTGACCCATATCCTCTAGCCTGGCGATGTAGGGTAACCAACGGATGTGAAGGTGTGTACCAGACTTATCCCTGAACAGCTGTGTCGATAAGAGTATCATGATATATGCACGGACATGCCTCCTAACCATCTCATCGTCTGCCCCTCGGAAGCTCACTAAATGTCTCCTACATTCAAGTGCACTTCACTGTGAACTTGTTGATGCAGTTCACAGGAGGCAAAACACCCAACAGCTCCTCAAACCATACCCATGCTGGTGGGCCACCCTCGATATGTTGCTCAAAGTCCGTGAGGCATCCGCTGACATACTGACTGTCGATTGAGAGCCCTAGCTGGTACACTACATCCTGTAGCGTGATCGTGCATCTCCGAACGGCATGTGAAAAGTATGCGTCTCCAGTCACCATCTCTCCATGAATGTGCTCAACAATGGCTCGTCTAATTGAAACCAAGTCTTGTTCAGTCTTGCTAGATGGATAAACCGGCCATCTGTAAGTACGGAATGATCCTATCATCCAATGGCATGCATACTGTGTTGTTGTCTCATACTGGTGATACATCGATGGGACTAGACAATGATAAAAAATTCCTTATCACAATCGTAACAAAACAGTGTTCAATGCATAAAATTCTAAAAATGCTAAACAATGCATGCTCTAATTTTTAAAAAATTGTTAATAATGCCCTACAAAACATTAAATAATTCATGACCCAACTCAAAAAAAAAAAAATTTACTAAAGCATATAGTCTCACGTTTACAGAGGAAATACAAAATGCTAAACCAAGTCTCGTTGAATATAAGACTAATAACTTCAAAAATCTAACATAACCTACAATCTTAGCTAACTAACCTTTTTAGGTACCATCTCAAGTTCTCAAAATCTAACCACCTAATAGCTTACTATTTTTAACAAGCACTTATATTAAAAAAATTAATTTTCTATAGTAAATTTAATTTAAATTGAAGTGTTCAAATTTAATTTTCAGAGCTTTTGTGTAATTATGAAGTGTTCAAATTGAAGTCTTTCTATTCTTCTAAACTTTTCCTATTTATAGAACACAATAGTGGATTGCGGAATGCTTCTCTTTTTTCACGAATTTAACTTTTTCTTTTTCTTTGGACTCTACAGCCCATGACCTTGCCTTGACTATGAAGGACCTTGTTTACCAAGTTATACATCCTACGTCTTTTTTTTTACCTTAGTCACCAAGTATTTACCCCACATTCTTTATTTATCATGTGTCAAGGTATTTCAACGTTTTAATCCTCATGGTCAAAGGTTATCAAATATCAAAATTTTATACTAACAATAACATTCTTTACATTATCAATATATCAAGTTATTTTAATCAATTATCTTAATTACAAAAGCACAATGGAAGTTTGTATTTGTCAACTAAGGAAAATTGTACTCCGACTAAATAGTAAGAAAACAAAAAAAAAGACAAAAAATTATTGTGTACTTCTAACTAACATTGATACAAATGATTTACAAACTTTTAGGTTTCAAAACTTTACCTGGTCCATAATCCTACAAAAGTAAAATAGTTACTGTGAGTCGATTTGTGATTTATCTTTGTTAGTGCAAAATTTTGACCTATTGTAAAATTCGACTATGATAGAATTAGGTATCGACTGTCTCATATGAATTGAGTTAAAAGGATCACAGTCAAAACTGGTTGATCGCACCTGGCAAACTTCAAAGAAATGAGGACTTGATCATAAGAAAACAGAATGTCGATTATGAGATGAGTCGAGTCGAGAAGGACCTAGGTTGAAATTTTATAAATCGCACGTCGCTTTATCTGGAGCATTATACAAAACGTGGGGTTTGAAGACCAAGGTAAAAGCAAAGACATGGGGTATCAACCTTAGAGAACAAAATCCTTTGCATGCAGTCAAGACAAAGTCATGGGTAGAGAAAGCCTGAAAAAAAGAAAGAAGTTAGATCGTGTCAAGAAAGGAGCACTCTGCAGTCCACTCTTTATAGTTTATAAATAAGAAAAGTTTAGAAGAGTTAGATGATTTCAATTTGAACATTTCACCATGACACAAAATCCTGCAAATTTTCAGTCACACTAATACAATGGAAGCAAATGAAGTGCAAATACACATGAGTGTCTAGAGTCCACTTTTATTTTATTTTCCTTTGTTTTCTTATTCCTCTTAATTTATTTCTTTTCGTTTATTTATTTTGTGTATTTTATTTTTACTTATTTTTTTAAATATTTTATTTTTTTTCAATTCCAATTTTACTTTCTTATCTATTTAAAGTTTTCGTTTATTTTATATTTTTTATTGTAATTCTTTATATTATTTGCTACGGTTTAATATCATTGAACATTTTATTGACATAAACACTAAGTAATTTTTAGATTGAGTCCACCCTTTTTCAGAAAAGTCGTATTTGTTCTCCGAATGGAGATCTTGATATGAATTTGATTCAATATCCTGTCGAAATTATCAAAAATCAAGTGAAATAATTAAATAAAAAAACTCATTTATATTTTCTTTTTGTCCACGCCACCCATCTCACTTCTAAGAATTTCTAATAATAGATTATTAGATACGTCAACCCAAGGGCGGAGCCACATACACTACAAGAAAATCGGCAGATAGCAGCAGATCAACTACTGCTAAATAGAATTTGCCAGCGGTGCTTGTGGCGGTTTTAGGAGACGCTACCAAATGATCTCATTTTGCAGCGGTTTTTCGGTCACCGCTGCAAAATGTACCCGTTTTGCAGCGGTTCTTGTGGCGATTTTAGGAGACGCTACCAAATAATTTTATTTTGCAGCGATTTTTCTATAACCGCCGCAAAATGTAAAGTTGTTGAATACATTGATACTCATTTTGCATCGGTTTTTGTCTAACCGCTGTAATATTATTTTTAACTTGAAATTTTTTTTTTGTATAAACATAATTGCCTTCTTAAAACTATTCTAGTCCTCGCTATTTTTTTTTTACTGAAAAAATATGTTTCAAATACTGCAACTTAATGCATTAAATAAATTTTCATTTTTGTGTTACATAAAAAAGAATTCATTAATTAAAAAAATATTTATAAATGAATAACTAAAAATAAATTTACGAATAAGGTTTTTTCTTGGATTATCAACCATTTTGAGTTTGTATTCAACCATAAATTGTAACATAAAAATCAAGTGAATGTCTGAATTCATAAACTCAAAACAAAGTTCAATGGAGCATAAAAATCAAAATTACTAAAGTATACCAACAAGTTTTGATTCATAATTTCTCATCAACATCGTATTGACCTGGCCAGAAATACTCTGTCAGAAATCCACTGCAGTGACGTGATAACGGATCTGATAAGTCATCTCCAAACCATGGCAACTTGTTTAGATCGAAACCCCTTTTTGCAGCACGTACGACATCTTCTCTATGTTGGGTGTTTAAAGTTTCATTGTCTTCTGGAACCTTATTGAGCTCAACATCCTTGGAGATGTCATATGCACCGGAGGAGATAGCATCTAAATCGTCTTCTGAATCAGTGTCTGCTCCATCTAGAGTGTCAGCAACTATTTTGCCTGAATATTCAGCTGACACTGAATACATGAACATGCAACCAACAACATATAAATCTACTTAAAAGATACTGATAACTTCCAGGTCATTACCTAGTTATTAAGGAAAAAATTGCGGAATTATGGAAATAGGACTTTCAAAATTAACAAATACAAAATTAACTATTACCATCTCCTTCATCGGTAGTTTAGACAGATTTCTTGGAAAGAAGCTCTCTAATAGTACGTTCTATATACTTCAATTCCTCTGTTGAAGCAATCTCCAACTCAATACCATGTGAGTTATTAAAGCGAATCTGCACCATAATAAAATGTATAGTTGATGGTCTTTTTTGTAAAGCATATTGTGTCTTTGTAATTCACTTTCTATGCTAGAAATTTATTTCTAACCTTTAATTCAGCAAGTATGTCTTCAGATGTCCTACCAGCTACAAATGTCACAAAAACATAGCCAAATTTCTCCTCGTACCTTAATCCCCATTCATGAAGGTCCTACAAATTTTAGCATGAACGGAACAACTATCATTGGTTAAATGTTGTACGAATATATCAAAGTAAAATACTTATTAATCAAATAATGTTTAACTCAAGTGTTTAAGAGTACGGCTAATGAACAGACCTGCACAGTAGCTTCGTTCGCTGTTTTCAAGTATTCATTAGAATAAGATCGTCCTGATATAGCCTCCAACCAAGACCTAACATTCAACTTACGGTACCATATGTCTCTAGCAACCGTAATTGCATGTTCCAATGAAGAGAATGGAGAGGCCATAGCCATTTCATTAGCGAATGTTGTGCCTGCACAGCATGATGAGAAATCCTCCATTTTCATTACTCCTGTTACAACACCTTTTTAGCATTAAATATATTTGTCAATGATAACAATATCGTAATTTAGGATAATTTACTCGATATCATAATTTTCTTTATTGGAGGTTAAGAACAATAACAATGATGATGAGAACAACAAAGCCTTGAAAACTAACTTTTAAAAGCAAAAATCGTTGGAAAAAATGAGGAACTAGTGGTATTCATGAAAATCAACTTAAAATGATATCTTAATTCAAATACGAAAACACAGATAGTAATGTAACCAGCAAACTACGTACATCATAAACACTGTTAAACTTATCAACCACACACAGATACTCTAAAAATGATGTACATGTTTAGCCATATTTTCATTATGCCACATAATCGATGTTATCAGAAACATCTACTACTGGGTCTTCTAAATCATCATCCCTTGTCAACTGTAAATCACTGATGTCGCCTGCTGCTGACATGTTCAACCCGGGCTGAGGAGAAAAAGCAGCTTTAACATCTTCATTCTCTCCTCCCATATCATACAAGTCTCGTGGTTTTACATGAACCACTACACTCCAGTATTGATCTACTTCATCACGTACATAGTACACGGGATGAGCTTCTAATGCTAATATGTACGGTTCATCCTCTTCTCGATCACCAGTGTAAATTGGACGAGCAAAATTAACACTGGTAAGGCCCAGATGGTCTTGTTTGATTCTTCTGCTCGTAGTTGTATCAGCCTAAATACATTTGAACAAAACTACTGTGAAATAGCAACTATAGTTCAGTTCGATTATGTCCACAATTTTTCCATAATATGGAACACTACCAATAGCCACTCTGTTGTCACGCATGCTGGCATAACTTCTTGTATTGGATGAGACATAAAATTCACTATTTTGTGTTTTCAGCCTGTCTTCCTTTGTGATAGTTCTAAACTTGTACCCATTGACGTTGTATGCCCCAAAACGTCTTGCCTGAAGCATGGGACCACATGCCAACAACTTCATTTCTTTCGAATGTACAGTACTGTCCATTGGAACCTAGCACCATAAATTAGAGTTTGTTCGTATAAAAAATTGGAATTCATAATTTATAATTCTAGGGCACAAATAAGTTGGTCAGGTTAAATTTCTACGAACCTCACGCTTGAACCGGCGAGGAAATTCTGCATGCACAGCACGGTCTATCTTAGATTGCAACCTTGTTTGATCCCGTAATTTTTGCTTGGTTTCTGACCTAAATATACTTTATGACATAACAAGAAATTAGTCCAATGACTGAGTGTTTGAAATTGGTTATAATCGTGCTTAATGATTACATGTGCATACTTACTCAATAAATAGAGCGACGACCTCGCAATTGACTAGCACATGATGATGTGTCTGATCTCTTTCCATTGGGGTCAGTACAAAATGTGATACAGCCCCTGAAGCTTTTCCAATTTCTGGGAACATAGTACATCCTGTATTATTTGTAACATCAACAGGTCGATCGTCAACTCGCGCTGGTCGGTTGATTCTAGTCTCAATATTATCCAAATATCTGGAGCAAAATGTCAAAATCTCCTTGGATAAATAGCCCTCCGCAATTGAGCCTTCTGCTTGTGCCCTGTTACACACGTATTGCTTCAATCGTCCTAAGTACCTTTTGCATAAATACGACATAACGTTTAGTATATACGTAACAAATTTGAAAAAAATGACTTGAATGCATTTAGTAGCAAGCTAACCTTTCTATTGGATACATCCACCGATAATGTACTGGGCCACCAAGTTTTATTTCATCAACGAGATGCACCGTAAGGTGAACCATGACAATGAAGAAGGATGGAGGAAAAATTATTTCCATCTGATACAGAGTTTGCACAACATAATTCTGAAGGGCACCAAGCTGCATAGGATTTACAGCTTTTCCACAGAGTTCTCAGAAAAATGAGAACATATTCGCAATCATATTCGATACCAGACTTGGCAATGCATTCTTCACCAAAATTGGAAGTAATTGTTCCATTAGAATGTGGCAGTCGTGACTCTTCAACCCATACAACTTGCGCTGCCGGATGTCAACACAACGAGCAATATTGCTCGAGTAACCAACTGGAAATACCACATTCTGTAGAGTCTTCAAGAATACATCCTTCTGTGGATTCGACATTGTGAAGATTGCTGAAAGATATTTACCACCTTCGTCCGGCCACAATGCAGGCCTTATGCCCATGTTTTGTAAATCTTTGCGAGCCTTAAGATTATCTTTTGATTTGACGCTATCATTTAAGATAGTGAAGACCACATTGTCACAAATGTTCTTCTCTATATGCATCACGTCAAGGTTATGACGCAACATGTGATCCTTCCAGTACGGGAGTTCAAAGAACACACTCCTCTTTTTCCAATACGAGTCATCTTGATCTGCATCTTCACCAATGCGTCTTCTTTTGGCTGTCAGAGTTGAGTTCTTCCCAAACGATACTTGCATGTTACACTGCTGCCTTAAGACATCTGCTCTAGAATACTTCTTCGGTGGATCTCTGCTTTCAACTTGTCCGTCAAATCTAATCCGGTCTACTCTATATTTATGGCCCTAATTCAAGAAGCGGCGATGGCCCGTGTAACACCATTTTCGACTGAATGTTAGTCGCTGAGCCTTAGCGTCCACGTTACACGTGGGACAAGCTAACCCACTGTACATGTTCCACCCAGATAAATTTTCCAACCCGGGAAAATCGCTAATAGTCCACATTAGCGCCGCACGCATCTTGAAAGTGGTCCCCTTATTAGCATCATAAGTTTCAATGCCATCCCAGAGTTGCTTCAACTCATCCACCAGGGGCTCCAAATAAACATCGATGTCGTTACCCGGCATTTTAGGACCGGAAATAATCATAGAGAGTATAAAAGATGCATGTTTCATGCATAACCAGGGAGAAAGATTGTACGGAATAAGAATCACAGGCCAAACGGAATACGTGGTACTCATATTTCTGAAAGGATTAAAACCGTCACTTGCTAAAGCTAAGCGAACACTGCGAGCATCGTTAGAAAAATCAGGATACTTTGCATCAAAGTCTTTCCATGCTTCAGCGTCCCTTGGATGCCTCAAGTACCCATCGTTGTTATCTGCCTCTTTATGCCATAACATGTCAGATGAAGTTTTGCTACTCATGAATAACCGTTGCAGTCGTGGTATAAGAGGAAAGTAACTGAGAGTCTTCGCTGGGAGAGGCTTTCCGTTTTTCCTGACAGGTATTTTGAGTTTCGTAACGGAACCCTTTCGCGTCTTTTGCTTCCATCGTGAAGTCCCACACTGCTTGCATCTGGTCGCATCCTCATCCTCACCCCAATACAACATGCAATCATTCGGGCATGCATCTACCTTTTTGTACTCAATCCCCAACTTTCGGATAGTTTTCTTGGCTTCATACAAAGTGAACGGGAATTTGACTTGCTCAAATGCATCCCGCAATAAGTCCAAAATCATCGACATAGCCTTGTCACTCACACCACACATACACTTAATGTGATAAAGCTTCATTAGGAAAGACAATTTTGAGTATTTCGAGCAGCCGGGATATAATTTCTCCGCTCCATCCGCAAGAAGATCGGTAAAATCCTGTGCTTCGCGACTTGGACCATCGTATAAGTACGGCAACTCTATATCATCATCTTCTACAGGATCCGCTGTTGTGGTCTCCTCACTTCCAGGAGGCATTGTGAAGTTAAATGCCTCGTGCACCATTTGAAGATATAGATTCACCTTGGGTGTAGGTTTCTCAACTATCGGTTTGCAAGTAGAGTTCTCCTCAGCTGGTTTCTCACCATGACGCAACCACAAAGTATAACCAGCGAGAAAGGGCTTTATCAACAGGTGGTCTTACGCATCCTCTCTTGTTTGCATAAATTGAAACCCACATTGAGGGCATGGACACTTTATCATGTTATCCGACGATGCATTCGCAAATGCAAAGTCTAGGAACTTATTAAGTCCTCGTCTATATTCTATGCTATCTCGTGGCTTAAGAATCCAGGTTTTGTCCATATCTATTATACAACAAATATATGGTTTAATAATTAATGTGATACAACTTTTTCATCACTAAAATAATGTTACGTATCTTACTGTATTCATTCCGCATGATATAAGAAATACCGTTCTAAAAACATAAAATGCATGGTAAAATACGTGTGCAACTACGAACATTAAAATTTATACTAAAATGTGCAGTAAAGGTAGAATATAAAACTAATATAGAACAAAAAATATGCCTCATAACCACAATTATAATACGACGATAAAATTTACGCCAATTACTTTTTGGCAAAAAATAACAAGATTCATTTTTACATATAATAGTCATTCATATAAGTTCATTCATGGAGTACCTTACGAAAATTTTTTGTCCGTAAAACACTCCTCCTATAAACCTTTTTATAGGAGGGAATTCAAAATTTCTGTACTCTTATTTATATTCAAGGTTTATTTTTATGTTTTATTTTAGGTATGTTAATAAAAAATGTTAGAATTAGTTTTAATTTTTTTGTATTTTCTAGAGCTATTTTTTCCTAGCTTTCTTAGAGGGGGCGAATAATGGCCTCGGCCCCCCTCGAATTTTAAAAAAACTATACTTATAAACGAGATATGTATTTTAGGAATAAAAAATATTACATAATTTAATAGTTTTATATGTAATTTTATTATCTTAACAGTTTAGTTCACTAATATTTTTTACTTAACTAACTTAATATCTTTGTACTTTTCAAATTAGTTTTTATAAAATAATCTGTATTTATTTTTAAAAACATCATTTATTTTTTTATAATACTATATTTAATGTTTATATTATTATATTCAAAATGTCTTACGTGTGTGTATATATATATATATTTATATATATTTCAAAAACTAACTCTAATAACTATATGTTAACTATTTTTATGGAATGAAAAAATTTATCTAAAGTTTGGCCCTGCATATTAAACTTTCTGGATCCGTTCCTATATATGGTATTAACTGATTAAAGAGAACATAAAAAGAGATTAAAAAATATGAAGTAACTTCTATAATAATAAATTCTTTAATAATATGTATAATAAAAAATGCTTTAAAATGATGTAACTCACCAGAAATTTTTTCTGGTATAAATTACAAATCATCAATAAAGTGACTACTAATTAGTACTCAGCGAAGGAATACATCAAAGCCATAAAAAACGAGTCAAACTATTTTAATTACGTCGTACAATTTTTATAAACTAGGATTAATATTTATAATTAAATAATGAATAAGCTAAATATTAATTCAATATGTCAAATAATAACGATATTCATTAATAAATGATCATTTCTTAAAATTAAATAATCAAGACACCCATTGAGAATATTATTATGACAAACCAATAAGGGAACTAATAAATCCAAGATACTCCAAATAGTACAACATATACACATAACTCATTACACACCTTATGTTTGTAGGTCAAAGATGCAAAAAAAAAATAATCTGAAATGTGTATCAAATAAAAGTAAAAGAGTTAGTAAACCAAAAATTACGTCCAAAAAATTATTCTCTTCATCCAAACATTTCCAAAAAATTTTATCATAAAATATAATATAAGATAATTATATTCTAAACTAATAATTAAGAAATAGTTTATCCGTAATAACATATATCACGTACAACATACTTAAAAATAAAAAAAAAAAAGAGATCAACAATATAAAAGGTACACAAAACTAATTTATTGTTTTTCCTATATAGAACATGATTAATCGAAAAATTATATGTTGAAACCATCATTAAAATTTTTAGTATAACATATTTATAAACATTAGCTAAACAAACAAAAATTACCTTTGGCATAATCAAACAGACTTATTTTCTTTTTTATTGTTTGCTTAAGTGTAGTCGGTTGATTAAGAAAAAATTGGATATTTTAAAAATCGAAATTAAACCGATGAACCGGCCAAGATCCGGTTCGGGCAAACCGAACAATGACCTGGCCGGCTTTTTGAAGCAACATCACAAAATCCTCCGTTTCAGCCCACAATTAACCCTAATTAGAACCCACTCCAAGAGAAATGAAGAGATGTTGCTTCTAAAGTTCAGAGCACCGCCCTCACGCGAAGGTTTCCATCGAATCTCCTCAAGCGCGTCGCCCTTCACCTGCGGCCAGCCATCTCCGCGTGCCGCCGCCGTTGGTCCTCAAGTCGCTCCCTTTCCCTCCGTCGCAACCCTCCTTCCCTTCCATTAAGCAGCCATTGTGGTCACCGCAAAGCCTCCCTCGCGCACCCAAGCTGTCGCAAGCTCTGTTCGATTCTCGGTCTAAAGGTGCTCCAATACTGCTACTTGCCTTGGTCACTCGGTGGCTCTGTCTCCCCTCCATCAATGTTGACATTTGGTCGAGCTTCCAGGTATTTTTCTTTATTTATTTAACTGAATATGCATGCTTTTTTTAACTGATTTTTGTTTGTTTATTTAACTCAATATTCATGCTCTTTTATTTTTAGTTTTAATGTTTATGAAAATCTATTTTAGTTATACCCTAAGTCTGGTTCCTTGTTATACCATGTTTGTAGTTTGGTTTCAATTAAACAAAATAAATAAAGTCGTTAGGCTTGTGCAGTCAACAATTTCTTACTGATATCTAAATGGATAATATTAGATAAATTAGTCCATAATAAATAAATTAGTTCACTGTCTCTTCAAATTATTATTATGTTTTGGATGAACGAAACATGAAAGCTTAATCGGTGGCTTTCAGTTTTATAATGCTAGAAGCTATGTACGAAGACAAATCATATGATGATGATTATGGTATTTGTAATTGATGACTATAAATTTTCATAATACTTCAAAAATCAGCTTAAAATCAAAGTTATAATTTTATACTATGTAAAACTATTTTGATTTGTGAAAATCATTTTGAGCCCCTACTTAATTTATTGTGTTTTATTTGAGTCCCCTACTTAATCTATTAATGAGATTTTTACTTACTTGAAAAATTAAGAACATAAAAAACTTGAGTTTAAAAATTGGAGAAGAGATTAGTATCTAACACTGAAAAAGGTGGTACCTGGATGAATGTGTAGTTGGAAATATTCTGAAACTCACAGAAGACTGGTGTTGGCTCCTAACATTTGAAAAGAAGAAGAGTGGAGATTTTTGAGTTTAGAATTATATGGGATGAAATATGTTATTATATAGACATCTTTGTACCTTTAAAATATAACTAATAATCAAATTTGTTTTGAAGATAAGAAAAAAAAAATCAAATTTGCCATCATTGACCGGATTTACAGTCACTCTTTTAACAGAAAGCATTTGTTCAGATACAAATAATTAATTAAAAGGATAAATTAATTATATAAAAGATTAAATTTATTAGAAGTAGAAACGTGTTACTCAAATCAGATAAATTAAAAATTTAAATTTGAAATCAAATTAGGTAGTTAAGTAAACGGCGAAAATCTGATTCAGATGAAGTTGTTAGGATTTCAAAAAATCACCCAATATTTTAGCAATCATTCTCTCCCGTCTTGTTAACATACTCTGCGCCTCCTTCACCCCGAGCCAGTTTATAAGACTGATTTCATATAATCTTTTCACGAATACTGAGCTTACTCCTCTGCACAATAATCATGTCTTTTTAATCATTGAGAAGAAGGCTCTTAAATTTAGTTAAAGGATTGAAGTGATTCTAAAACAGTGGTTTTCGGCTCTATATTTTCTGCTCAGTCACCTAAGGTTAATGTATTTTATTTCATGTTTCCTTTTGTTCATTCTTATGTATTTAATTCCTGTAGTGTCTATCTTTCTGCATTTCATGCTTAGGTTGATGATGATTTCTCCTATGTAATAGATTTTCTTTTGCTTTCGCATTTGTTTTTCGATTTTGTTTTTTTGTTCCTGCAACATAGTTCCAAACAACAAAGATAAGCATGTAACTTGGACGTGAAGATGAATTGAATTCAGTTAGCTTTTCCAAGTTCTTTGAATCATCTTAACAAAGTTTTCATTGCATATACTTAGACTCATTATTAAGTATCTCTTACTGTTTTTTATTTTATTTTAGTTATTTGTTTATTTGTGTTGAGTCGGGTATTAGGTAGAGAATCTGAGTCATACTAATAAATTGCTTTAAAATTTACTACTTTATTGAAAATTTGCTGAAATTCTTGTGTGGAAATTTACTACTTTGTTGAAAAATTGCTGAAATTGTTGCTGGAAATAATGAGATTGTTTAATCATATTAATCCACATGGACCTCAAGAACCTTCTTCTCCTGCACAACCTTCTCTCCTTTGCACTGTGGGCAACGGTCCCTGTCACTGATGGTTTCTCCAGTACCCTTACATTCATTGCAAGGATGCTGCATTTGCTGAATAATAGAGGGACCAAGGTGCCTAATAGAAACCTTCATAACAGTTCCTTGGCAACCAGCGCACTTTGTAGAATTCCCAGACTTGTACTCTTTGCTGCAAAGTTCAATAACACAAACAACCACACAAACATAAGAAACCAGTGTACATACAATCAATCACATCATAATAGATTACCAATAACTTGAAATTTTGATGTTTCGAGGTATAGGTCTTCAAGCGAGACCTTCAGGGGGTGAACCACATCTTCTCCCCTTTTCTGCCTCCTCCCTCTGCTACTACCACCTGTTCAAAGAAGCCATCAACAAATCTCTCAAAACCTAATCAAAATACAAAATTACCACAACCAATAAAAATTTTCCGAAACTGAAAAAACATCTGATTATAACATACCGCCGCCAAAGGGACTCCCACCAAAGAAAGACTGGAAGATATCAAATGGGTCGTGGCCACCACCCATTCTTTCTTTGAGAGGATCCCCACCCTACCGATCATAAATCCCATGCTTTTCAGGATCACTCAGAACCTCATAAGCCTGGGCAAGCTCTTTAAACTGCAACAAACCAATCCAAAATCCATATTAACATCTGCTCCACTCCTCACCTCAATGACACACAAAATTCATAGAACAAATCTATTTCACAAAACTAAAAACAAGAAATAATGTTTGACCACACAACGCATCATCATATATTGAATCAGCTAAGCTGAACATACCAGCTTCAACCACGCTAGAGTTAACATAATCTTCATCCTTTTCATCAAAATTCCGAGCCGTACTTCCACTCCCATTTGAAGGTGAGTTGAAACTGCAATGCACAGTCTTGTTCTTGCACTTTCGCATGTTTATATGGAAAGAAAGAACAGTGGCCTTATCTATGCTACACCTGAGTCCCCAAAATTCAGTTCGAATACACTTAGCCTTCATTGGTCCAATTAAAGAAACACTGCAGAGCCCTGCTACTTTGGCACGAACAGTGGGGATCACAACCGGTCCCTTCAGATTCAAAGAACCCATTCTACCTTTATAATATATATATATATATTCTCACAACCTTCACCAAAAATTCACAAACCTTTTAGCCATCATGATCTAAAATTTGCATAACCCGTTTATAAGCATGTTGAATGATTATTAATTAAATTTAAAAGCAAAACGCACCTCAAACTCGAAGTCTGAAGTGTGAAGCTTTAGGATTAGACGATGATCCAGTCACCGATCAACGCAAGAATATTGAAGAATCGGGTTAAATAGGTTTGTGAATTCAGAAGGGGAAATTAATTATATGTGTATTATTAGTACATGTCTGATCAGATCAAGGGGGAAAGTAAAAAAGACGAATTGAGATCTGAGAGTGAAAAGAAGGAACGGAATTGAATTGAATCGAATTGAAGTTATGAATAGGGCTCAGAGAAAAGGGGGATATAAGAGAGGATAAGAGATTCTTCTTCCTGTGTTGAGGGAGAGTGAGAGAAGGATCCCAAATCAATAATCAATAAAAAAATCTTACTAAGCAAGCATGGATCCACCGCATGCATCAGCTTCAGCATCATCTCATAGTAAAATATGAAATCACTATTCTTCTTCTTCTTCTTCTTCTTCTTCTTCTTCTTCTTCTTCTTCTTCTTCTCTCTCTCTCTCTCTCTCTCTCTCTCTCTCTCTCTCTCTCTCTCTCTCTCTCTCTTAAGTCTTAACTAAACTGGGTTTATATATATATATATATATATTTGCACGTCATAAATCAGCTCAATCCGAAGTCCAAACACATCTCATAGTACGAATTGTTGTTTTGCCTTATTTTCATCATGCTATCATGCTATTCTTGAGTTTGAATTGCAATTTGTTCGAATATCTGAGATATTGTTGAGATATTGCTGCTGGGATTCGTGAGTTTGAGTTGCATTTTGATTAAATAATTTTCATTCTTAGTTCTGTCTCCAACCACTAATCTGTGATTGTGTTTTTATATTTAGGAACAAGATATGATTTTATTATTGTTATTCATTCATCCATTGACTCCAAGATTTGATTGTTCTTGGTGTTTCTTTTCTTCTCCTTTTTTGTTTAAGTCCTTTGCTGCTTTTTGTTGAGCTTGAGCTCTGAAATTTTGCTGTTCCTTTTGTTTATGTTTATCTGCTTTTTTGTTTTTTAAATTTTCTCCACATAAAAATTATAAGCCAATTATAAGCTTCATTTTTCTTTTGTTGGATTTGCTTGTTCCTTTGGTTTGGACAGGGAGGGTTAACAAAATCAGACTTTGATTCTGTATTGAATATATATATATATATATATATATATATATATATATATATATATATATATATAAAATAACCAAATCATTGCATTTGTACTTCTCTATACAGTAGCTTTTTCCTTTCAGTTTGAACCTATCTCTAACACAATGTATATATTATCATATGATATTTAAATATAATACACAGTAGTAATCGATTCCTTTGCATAGTCAAACACACATGAATTAATTCTTAATATGTGCAGAAAAGTGTATGGTTTATCCCTCTTGTTCCTGTGCTGAATTAATGCTTAGATGTTATTTAGATTAGCTATTGTTATTAGATATTATAAAGAACCAAAAACTAGTTGTAATGAACTTAAATAGTTTAAAAAGGCTATAGTATTAATGGTATTGTTTAAAAATTATGGTTTGAAAATCAGAATTTCTAAAAATTGGTTTTAAAATTGGATTTTTAGTTAAAAAATCTGGTTTAGAAATGGATTTCTAAAAACTTGTTTTAAAACCGGATTTTTGGTTAAAAAACCAAATTTAAAACTGGATTTTAAATTTGGATATTAAAAAACTGAATTTAAAATCGGTTTATATATAAAACCGGATTTAAATATTAAAACTGGTTTGAAACCAATTTTTATTTTTTCAGACCGATTTAGAACCAGTTTCTCTTTTTAATCCGATTACAGTTTGGTTCTATAACAGTTGATATTGCAGAAGAAACAATAAATTTTTTGGCTCTGCCTGAACAGCTATTTCAATTTTATTTGTTTACTTGAGATTATTTGTTTACTTGAATTATTTTAATAAAACATGATATTATATTGATATAAGGTTTGGGTTTAATGTTATATATATATATACACACACACACGTACGTCAGAAGCTTGATCACAAGAGGAATGGAACTCAAGCATATGCATATATAAGCTAAGGCAGAGTATAAATAAAACTAGTTTATATTGTTAATTTATAATAATATATTCTCGAATTTATCCTTATCTAAAAGGGTTTTATTTTACTAAAACACCTATCAAATATTGATTCAAAATAGAAACACATCAATTATTGAGTGTCTATCTGATTTGCAGGCTGTTGATTTTAGGAGCTCTCATCAAAACTTGAATGTGAACTTAGGCCATAAAGGTACATAGTATGGGCAGGAAGGAAGAAATAATCCCTGTATATATAATATGTAATGAAATTAATAATGAGTCATTCAACATTCCTGCTTTAGTGTTAAAATATTTGAGATCTCATGCATGTATATATTTGACTTAATATTGTTGTAATTTTGTTGTCTGAAGCTGAAATTGCAATGCCCCACATGTGTTGATACTTAAGTTTTTTCCCTTTTGTTCTTGATGATCTGCTACTTTACTTGCAAGATAGCCTAGTTACTTTGTATTCAAACATTTACAAAATTAATTATATTTACTTCTAAAAATTGTCGCTATATAAAGGTTGAATAACCATCAATATTTACTGACTCTTACCCCCAATCTTTGGATTAAGGCCTCAAAACTGGACATGACTTGTTTAGGGAAAATTTAATGCGATAGATGTTTAAAGGTCGTATGATTCTATATACCAACAACTGTAATGCTCGCTTTGCTTTGATTTAATCAAGGTCGCAGTTTCATTAATTTCTCACATCACTTGGAGACTTATTTTTTGGGGATAAAAATTTTTTGTCATGTCATCTTTAACACCACCAAGTTTGTATCCTATATTAGCACCTTTAAAAGTTGATACCAGACTTTTTTTGATTAATTAATTTTATGTATTTATTACTATTCAGACATTAAAATTGTTAAATAGTGCACTATATTGTTTGACACTTGATTCATGTAATTGATATAATCATTGTACACTATTGAGTTTTACATTGTTGTTCTCTTGCTAAAGGAATAGTCAAATGTCAAGGAAACTTCGATACACCGTTAGTACTGCACCCGGACCTGTAGCTGCCCCTGATAGTCAAACACACGCTACTCCGGTGAGTTATTTAATGCACAACTTAGATCAAATGTTCATTTGCCTATTAGGATAGACTTTTATTCAATATAATTTGTGGGAATACTGAAAAAAATTGGTTGATGTACTAACTACTTTGTTTTTAGCACACGGATGGAACACATGATGCGGGTGCAAATACTTCTAGTGCACAGCAATGTGCTAGAGCACCTCCACCTCCGCATTCCGGTAATGGTGCTCGACAATCCCGGGTTAACGCTATACCATTTAGACCACCGCGCAATGAAGCACGGCTGGCGCCGTCAAGTGACATTGGGGACGCTCGAGCTCCTGCGACAAATAAAAAGCATCCAGATTTACATGAAGTTGTAGATGACCATTCAGAAGATAAAGACTATGACCCTGAGGCGGATGAGGTCGAGTCGTTCGATGACCATGTGGACGACTTATTTGCTGCACATGAAGTTGAACGCCAAGGCAATGCCAACGAAAAAAAAAAGGACACCGATTATTGGGTTGTTGATGTCATAGGTATTCTTTTGATGCTCGTTTCTTAGAAAGTTCAATTACTCTTCTCCGTGCATTCTAATTCGCTGAGTAAACTAACATTTAAAGTTTGTTCCCTCTGTTAGAAAATGGTGTGACTTATTGTATGGAGCTGACTGTTAAAGAGGCATTAGCACTTCCTCCTGGAAAGATGATCGTGCTAAACCATAACAGAGAATTGCAACAAGTTGGTCAGGCAGCGGGCCTATTGAGCGGGTTCGTGGGGACATTGGCGTCTAATTTTCAACAGTTACCAATTTGTGAAAAAAGTTGGAAGACAATGAGCAAGGCTTCCAAGGAGCATGCCTTTGACCAGTTTAAGGTAGTGTTTAGTATTTTTTTTATAAAGTAAGGCGTTACCAATGCTTAGTGTAAAATGCTTTTTTTTTTTATCTATTAAATGAACACTACAAGGAAAGATTAAGATGCACACACATGATATCGACCATACAGATTTTTTTATAGAATATCGATAAATTTCTAATGACTTTTTTGTATAGTGTAAATTGCCAAAAAGTTCTAACAGATTGTATTAGTAACTAAAATCATTATTTAATGAAGTGATATATATTTGATCACTACTAAGCTGGTCCAGCAAGGGGGATTCGGTTCATACTTTGAAGGTGATTAGGCATGCTTATATTGGAGGTGATTCTTGCTATTTATATGTTTATATTGGTTGTCAAACTTGCATTTTGAACTTAGCCTTTAGGATAAAGTTTTCATGGTGGAAAGTTCTCAATCATATTTGTTTGTGTGTTGAGTTGATGAATCGTGTATATAGGTTCGTCTTTGATGTAGAATGGATTTGGAGTTAAAGTTAATGGTTACAATGATGGTGTGAAAGCACTGATGTCAATATCGTTATCATCTTTATTGTGTTATCTTATGATCTGAACTACTTGTAGCGAGTCTTCCACTATGAGGACGATGGAACAGGGATCATAAAGCGGGGAATTGTACAAAGAATAGGAAGTTCCTGGAGGAACGCAAGAAATCATTTGTTCCATAAGGTTTATGACGAAGAACTGATGTTTGCGGAAAACCTCAAGCGTAAGCCAGCAGGAATAGAGGCAAATCACTGGAGAAAGTTTCTTGAATATCGGTTGAACGAGGACACACAGGTAACAAATATTTAGTTGATATTTTGTTGTTTTCTAATATAAATCGTCATGAATTACTACTAAATATGCTGAATTTATTGTGATAGTGGAAAAACTACTACCAAAAAGTTTGTCACCTTATCCTTTTTTGTGTTTCCTGAAGTTGTACATGCCTAACTTATAAAACCATTAAAAGTGTAGTAATTTATCCCGATAACATTTATGTTTGTCATTTTGTGTGTAGGAGAAGTGTAAAAAAAATGCCATTAATCGTTCAAAGCAACTGTACACACATACCGGAGGTTCGAAAACGATGGCAAGAAAAAGACACGAAGAAGTAATTAATTTAAATTCAGTTCCAGAATGGTTACGTGTTTTTGGTAATATAGTGTTGTTTGTTATATAATTGTGTGTTGATGATTGTTATAGGAGCTACGACAGGGAAGGCCTATTGGTAGAGGAGAGGGATGGACCATGAGTCATAAAAAAAGAATGGTTCGTATATGAATGAAGATGCGCGTCTGGTTGGGGTAAATCATCTGCTTTACTTTTTCAAATTTCTCTTTGCAATTACTACCATTGAATTTAAATTAGTGTAAATCTGGATCTCACATGTTTACAGGAAGCAATTGAACTTATTGAGAGCCAAGATCCCTCCAACAAGGAATTTTCATAGAATGATTCCCTTGCACAAGTGCTTGGGAAGGAGCACCCAGGAAAAGTTCGTGGACTCGGTTTTGGTCCATGTCCCAGTCAGTGTTTTCGTAACATTTCACAGTAGTCTGACTACGGTGTACAGATTGAGGAGTATCAGATGGAGATTGTAAAACTTAAGGCGGAGGCAGCAGAACTCAAGGTAGTAGCAGCAGAGGAAAAGACAAAGAGACAGAGAATGGAGGCAGAGGCAGCAGAGGAGAAGGCAAAAATGCAGACTATGAAAAATTTATTAAGATACATAATCCAGCAACAAGGAGGTAATTTGCCACTTGAAATAGCTACAGATTTGGATTCTTTGAGAAGTGCACCAACCTCATCCCATGCAAGATGATGTACGGGCAGCTATTGATTTGAATTATCAATGTTGGAATCTGAATACTCTTTAATTTTTTACTATCATAATGACTTTTGAGATATTTATTTGTAGTTTTTTATTTTGATGACTTTATCTGTATTTTACAGTCATCGATGCACTGAATTCAAATAACTATTATAATGATTCACTTTTGTATATATTTTTGTTTTGTTTCGTAATTTATAGTTTGATTCGCTGTTAGTTATTTTAATAAGTTAACATAACTGAGTAGAAGAACGTATAAAGAATAAAAGAATTGGCATATTTTAGTGTAAATTCGAGTTTTTTCAAAAAAAGTGTAACTCAACATTTGACAGCGGTTTTAAATCCGCTGCTATATCTTAACAGAATAATTCAACGGATATCATTTTGTAGCGGTTAACAAACGCTGCCATCTCCAAGCAGTCATATTCTTACGATTTCGTAGCGCAAAGAACCGCTGCAAAATACCATTTAGCTGTGGTTGTTCCAGCGGTTGCTATTAACCGTTGCAAACGGTTTAGCCATACGCTATCTTTTAGCGGATATATCAACCGCTGCTATCCGTTTGGCAGCGGTTAAAAACCACTGCTAATCTTGTACATAACCGCTGCTATTTACCGAAAATGGTATAGTGATAGTGGCAAAAGGGAACAATACCCCCTAATTTTAATTTTTTACATGTAAATTATAAATTTCAGTTTAACCTCCTTAAAATTTTATTTTAACCTTATTTTATTATGTAAATATTTTTTGCCCCCTTCTAATATTTCATCTAACTCCACCCCTACATAAACCAAGCGAGATTTAAATATCTAATAATATTTAAATGAATAAATGCACAAAACACTTGATCCGTTTTACTCATATATCATAAATATAATTTACTCATCATATATCATCCAAAATATAATCAGGAAATTAACTTTAGCACGCTTGAATTTTCATTCAACATCATCTAAAAAATGGATGCAATTTTGTGTTCTTGCATTCTTGCATGTTGACAGTTTTTTAAACAACATTCATATTAATTTTGTGTTCATATATATATATATATCGCTTAACGTGAATTAGTGAAGGTGGTTTTTGCACCCATTCAAACTAACAAAGAAACAATCACATTTTTTAGATGGTTAATTTTGCTTTTTATTTTCTAATATTGAGTTAATTCCCAATTAGAGTATGTAAACAAATGAAAAAGAAATACTATCATGCTTAATTTAAGCCTATCAAAAAACTATACTACTTTATATTCTCGATTTTATATAATTTTCATTTACTAACAGATTATTTATCGATAAAAAATTAAAATTTATTTTATTAATACCAAATAAAATTTTAACTGTTTTTCTATTAAGATCCTCCAAATTTAAATTTTATTTTAAAAATTAAAATATAATCTTTCACCATTTATTTTATAAATAAAATATAAAAAATATAAAAAAATTATTTAAAAATAAAAAATTACACTTTACTCTTTAAAATAAAAATTCAAAATTTAAAAGATTCAATTTTTTTTAATATTTTTTATTACTAAACATTTTCCACACAGTTACAACATATAGGATTACTATATATAGGATGAGAGATTATACTTGCTAATTCTAATATGAGTGATTACTCAAACATCTAAATGGGAAGAAAAATGTTGATGTTCTGGCATACATCAACTTCCTAATATACGGGGGGAAAAAAGGTTCCATGATACTTCACTTGAGAATTATTACTATTTATTATATACATGAGAATTGAGAAGATTGTATTTCAATCTTCTGCTCAGTTCTTAGAAAGTAGCAGTGAATACAGCTTCTCCAACCACATGACCAGTTATGGCATCCAACAGCTTTTCCTTCGTCACCTGCCAAAGTTTTGAATCAACATTATTCTTACTTCAATTTTGTTTCTAATAGAAAGCTAATAACGAAGAATAAGCTAATAAGAGAGTAAACCTGATTCATCACCATCGTCTGTATTAGAATTTAGAAACTTTCAGTTTTTTGTTACCCTAAAATAATAATAAATTCTCCCACCACAAGTTTTTTTCCCCCTATAAAATGTACGTTTGCTAATATTAGCAATTTAGCATATTTTTAATCTTACACAATATTATATATACAAACTATACTGAAAATATAATACAATCGTCTAATATGTTCTTTTAACGACCATTTACGTCATTAGCATAAAATATAATTGTTTTTCCTAACGTGTCACGTAATTAAATACATAAAAGAAGTGTTAGAAACCAATAATGTGATTTATAGTCATCAATAGTATTTTTATTTTTTAATATGTAAAATTATATTTAATAATATAAAATTATTTATTTTTTTTATTAATTAAGTGTCGATTAAATTTTAATAAAAATAGTAATCACTAGACTTCCTCAATACATAATTATCAAAATTAAATTTATATAAAAATATAAAATTTACCTGGTTATCAAAAGGATGATCAAAATCCAAAGCATAGAGCCTAAACTCAAAGTTATCACCATAATTAGGCATCTTAGGGCCACGCCAAAGATTCACTTTCCAATCATTGATCCCTTCTTCAATCACACCATACTCATCATTTTCCATACCAACAACCTCCTCTTTCTTTCCGGAGAATCCCTCCGGGAGCCGATTCACAGTCGTCGGAATATTGACCACGATCCAATGGGCTGGTTCCACCTTCCGGCCCATAGGATCTACGGCATCCATATCCCGGACCAGGAGGGCCAGACCCTTAGTCTTGGGTGGTACGTTTTGCCACTCAAGAGGTGGGGATATATCAAATTTAGAACCTAACCCTTCTTGTGTGCAATATCTTGGTAATTTCCCAATTCCTTCTTTGTTGATCTCTTTTATTGCTGGTGAAACCAACTTGAATTCCTCACTAGACATGGTGTATATATGTATGGTGCAATTTGATTTATGTAACGCAGTCACAAAGTCACAATTATTTTGGTAAGGCACTAGTGATGATACTTACAATGTGAGCAATATAAATTGGAAATTTGACTATTATAGTGTACTTATTTATTAATTTTTAATGTAAAACTTATAGGGAAATTCGTGTGTGTTGTTATGTGATAATTGTAGATGATTCGAGGCGTTTGTAGATTGATATGAATGAAAGGGTGGACTCTATCAGGTTCATACGTGAAGGTGATTGCCGTGGTGCAAGTGTCATAGGTGTAAAGTGTAAAGAATGAGAATATTATGGCTTTGACACGTTTCATAACACTTGGAACTTGGGAAGTTCCGATATAACCTGATAGTTAAAAAATAATTTTATTTAGACATTAATTTTATTGAAGAAAATTTAAAAACAACAATAATAATTAGGGTAAAACGCATAATTAAACCAAACTCAACTCAATATTATACAATTTATCCAAACTTAAAAACGTTACATGGATCTTTCAAATGTATATTTTTATATATAAATCGAATGAATGTGATTCAATTTACCAATTTTCATAGTAAATCAAAGCTGCCAAATTCAAATTACAAAAAAAATGTAAATCAAAGTAGCTTGAGTCGATTTATGCATGCATGTCACGTTTCTAGTAAATCGAATCACACTGACTCGATTTATGCATGCAAATAACACCACTAATAATTCGAAACAAGCTGTTTCGATTTACTCCAAATTTTGTCCCTATATAATTCGAATGGAGCTGATTCAAATTATACACAATGGGCTCTTATGGTATTTCGACTTGAGCTGAGTCAATTTACTTGTGTTTTTCTTATAAAAAATGTTCAAATTGAGCTATTCAAACTACATTTTACAAATCCTACCTCACGAAAATTCAGAGAAACCTCAACCCAAACACTCCAACATTTGGATACGCTGCTAATGGAGGATAATCCGGATCGTCTTTATTGTTTGGACGGAATTGTCCATATTATTAGTGTCATCAACGAAGAGGTTAGAACATACATTTTTTTTTAAGAAAATAGGATTAGATGTTTAATTTTTTTTTTGTTTCTTAAAACGCTAGTCATAATTTACAATTTTTAAACTAGATAGAGTGGTTAGATTAATGACTTATTAGTTTCTAGAGATTTGACGGAACGATTTCTAGTTTAAATAGTGATTACAAATAACTAGAAGAGTATGAATAGTAAAGATAATGAGCAGTAAAACGTAGTTATAGTATAAATAACATCTTAACATAAATTTTAGATACATTTTAAAATTTTAGCATATAAATTTTAATTAATTTTTAGATTTGCAAAATTTTAGTTAACTAATTATTGATACATGTAATATTATAAAATAAAGAATTATTATTTTTTTTAAAGATATGTAATTGCATTGCTTTGAAAAAAAATACACTGTCTATTTTGGTAAACACCAAATACTAGCAAAAAGAAAACTAATAGAAGAGATTGGAAATTTACAAAAAACAATGTTCTATAACTTGAGTCATTCATTGCTGGAGCTTCCTTGTTGTTTCCACAATTACTATTACCGCCAGCTTCTCATTTTTAAAGACCTCTAAATTTCTCGCCTTCCACAACGACCAACACAGAGATGCAAGGAGGGCTAAGAATATTATTCTCTTCCAATGCCTCTAGTTTCCGTTTGCCACCAGACTGCAAACTCCATGGTTCTATTTTGCACTATAGTATTCACAAAAGGAGAGAAAGACCAAATCTCAGGAGTGGGACTGCATTATACCAAGGTGTGAAGCATTGTTTTTTTTTGCCATTTTTGCATCTTTAACACATTGCTGAAGTATCTGAGAATCTTTGATTGATTAAATTGAGTACAGGTAATTTTTCATAGGCTGTTCTCGACAGAAAGTTTTTTACTTTGGATGGTAATTTTAACCTCCGAATTAATTTACAGAGCATTGAATTCGTCATCGTCGTTGAAAGGTGCTCAACTGGCGCATGAGAAAAACCATAAGGCACCCAGTATTCCGAGGCCACATCCAGGCCCATTCAACCTTGTCCTCACCATCATTGTTTAGTAGCAGGGAGAGAATTCGCGAACTGAGTTCAGGGGAAAAAATTGCTTCAACTAGCTCGTTATTTCATCTTTCATCTACTCTAAGTAAATCATGTAACCAATGAATGTCTATTATTGGATTGTTGTTGTTACTAAGTCTAAAAAGTTAGGGTGGGAGTAACCATGAGTCCTCCCAGATACGAACATTTGTGTCAGATCCTATACTCCATTCCAAACCCTTTTCTACCATTTTTCTTTCCTCCAGTAGACTTTGCCAACCCCAAGAAGGTTGGTTTCCTTTATCTGCCAAAAGGGAGTTAGTGTATCTATAGTTTTTTTTTCTTTGAGCATATTCGCAAATTGCGAATTAGACTTAGTAGTAATTCGCCAAAACTGTTTACCCAACAAGGCTAGGTTCTGGGCTCTAAGATCCTTGAATCCTAATCTGCCTTCTTTTTTGGGTCTGGTCATACAATCTCAACTAACTCAAGCCATATTTCTCTCCACTCCCTTCTGACCCCACCAAAACTATCTTAGAATCATGTGTATGTCTTTCACTAGAGAATCTGAAAACTTGAAACATGAAAGTATATATATTAGAATAGCTTCTCCGACAAATCTGATTAAAACATGTCTATCACCTGCTGACAACAGATTCCTCTTCCAAACTTGAATTCTTTTCTGAAATTTATTATTTATTGTAACAAATGTAGCCCTTTAAAATATCTGAATAATAGATGGAAGGCTTAGATATTTATCTTGTACTCCCACATGCTCTATGTTAAGTAACTCCGCTAGCTGTTGTCTTCTGGCGAGTGGGATGTTTTGACTAAAAAAAACTGTTGATTTGTAGAGGTTAACTTTCTGCTCGCTAAGCATCTCATATTCATTGAGTAGAGATAGGATATTATTACATGATTCCTCATTAACCTTTTCAAATAAAATAGAGTCGTCAGCAAAGAGAAGATGATTGACTGTTGGAGACCTTTTGTGAATCTGAATTTCCTGAATAGACATGTTTTGCTCTGCCTTGTGTAACAGATAGGATAATCCTTTCGCACAGAATAGAAATAGATAAGGTGACAAGGGATCTCCTTGCCGGATACCCCTTTTTGGCTTAAAAAAGTCATAATATTGACCTTCCACAAGAATAGAGTAAGAAACAGTAGTGACTAGTTCTCTGATCCAAGAAATCCATCTGGTTTCAAAACCCGTTTTCTCCATGATGAACCATAAAAAACTCCATTCAACTCTATCATATACTTTACTCATATCCAATTTAATAGTCATTTCACATTCCAATCCGCACCTCTTAGTTTTGAGGTAGTGCATACATTCATGAGTTATTACAATATTATCAGAAATTAATCTACCCTTTAAAATGCACTCTAGTTTAGACTTATTAAATTATTCATAAAATAATCCTGAAGTCTATGTACCAGAACTTTAGAAATAATCTTATAAAAAACTGAGGATAAGCTAATAGATCTAACCTGTGACATGTCTCTAGCATTCGGGATCTTAGGGATCAAGCAAATCTTTGTATGGTTAAACGCCTTGAAAATTTTACCTCCACCAAAGAAGCTACGAACCGCCTGAAAAATATTAGCACTCACAATGTCTCAATAAAATTGAAAAAATCATATTGTAAAGCCATCCTCACTTGGAGCAATTTGAGGACAAACGCTGAAAGTAAATATCTTAGTTTTCTCCACAAAGATTGGTCTCATTTTCCCGGTTCATGAAAACTATAACTGGAGGACTAAAATCACTGAATATATCACCAGGTTATAATGGGTTATGGGATGAAAATATTTTCTTGAAATAATTTTTAGCCACCAGAGCAATATTTTGTGGATCTGAAACCATCTCACCATCATTTCAAACTAGTCTCCAAATTTTATTTTTTTAGTTTCTAGCATGGAACTTCTGATGAAAGAACTTTGTGTTGCTATCCCCTTCTTTCAGCCACTTGTATCTTGATTTTTTCTTCTAAAAACTTTTTTTTGATAGCTCCTTTTCTAATTTTTTCTCTACCTCTAACACCTCTGGTCCACCAAAATAACCCGCTGCCCTCAACTGTTTCAACCTAAGATTTAGTTATTTAATTACCTTTTTAGAGTTGGATTTGTTATGCTGTTGTCACTGCACTAGACGATGCCTACAACACTTTAGTTTCTGTGTCAAAACGTATATAGGTGAGCCATTAACTTTCATACTCCAAACTTCCACTATCACTGCCCTTATATTCTCCATCTCACACCACCGCTCCTGAAATTTAAATCTTCTATGGTAGACTATCTTGGAGGAACCGAATTAAGTAAAAGAGGAGCATGATCCAAACCATTCTCCGATAATATTCTTACCATTGCATCTACATAAGTCTCTCTTCAAGCCATTCCAGTCGTAAAACGATCAAGCCTCTCTCTAATTAACACCTCTCCAACCCTCCTATTTGATCATGTAAACCGTTATCCTATCATCCCAAGATCAACCAATTGATTATCGTCAATGAAACCATTGAAAATTTCAATAGAAACTTCAGACTTCATATTTTCTCTCTCATTTTTTTCATAATTTGTAATTACATTGAAATCACCCAAGATGATAAAGCTACCTTCAAATGGCTGAAATCAAGAAGAGAATTCTTTGAATTGATTGATTCGAGTCAGCTCATTAGTACTTAAGTAAACTCCAACCAACCCCAATTCACATTTTTATTATTTGCTAATGCTATTATATTTTATATATATTGAATAATTATTAAATTGTGTATAAAATATATAATAAAAATATGAGGATAAAATATTTCTTAGTTAATAGATAATATATTTATTATTTTAATTAACCTCACATTTATTATTATATATTTAATTTATTAAAAAATAAATTAAGTTATATTGATATAACAGTATTGATTAAATAAATGAATAAATTATTTAATATTACCATATTATTTAATTTTATATACTTTAATATTTGTAATTATATGAATTTTATATTTACGGTACTTTTTAATCCAATAAATTAATAATTAATCTATACAAATTTAAATTTTATTTTAAAAAAATTTTATTGGCTAAAAATTCGAATTCCAACCACTACAACAAAAACGTCATTTAGCGGTGGTTCTTGGAGCCGTTTAGCAGCGGTTTTGAACCGCCGAAAAACATTTCGCGGCGGTTCTATGAAACGCAGGAAGATAGGGCGCGGCAAAACGAATAGCGGCGGTTTTAGTCAACCGCTGGAATAACCGCCACAAATGCAATTTGGGTTTGGCGGCGGTTATTAACCGCCGCTAAATGTCGAACAGGAAGAAAACATATTATAGTTTTGTGGCGGTTTCAAAACCGCCGCCAAGTTCAAATTTCCCATTAAAATTTTAGATTTTATATTATTTTGCCTATTTTGACAAAGAATGTTTATTAAAGTTTAATTTTTTTTTACTTTTTAACTAATTTAAACAAATTTAAACCAAGTAAAACAGCTCAATTAACATAACAAACCAAATTAAACATATGCAAACATAACATATATAACGAAATTGTCATAACATCATCCAAAATAAAGTAAGAATGCTCAAGTTGAATAAAATAAGCCTAACGTACTAAACCAACTTTAATGTAAAAGGTATCCAAGACCATTAATTGAAATTCAAAATTTTTATTGCAGGTCATGATTTCCAGATGATGGTGGCCCTGCGCATGATGAGTCCGGTGTACCGCCCACAAAAGTCAGCTCTTCAGCAATCTCAACTGGCAAATTGCCTCCTAACTGTTGGACTACATATCCCAAGACTTTATGTATTGACTGTCTCTTCGCCCGCTCTTCTCCTAGCTTAGCCGTCAATTCTGCAATCATCCTCTTATCCTCTGCATTGGACTCTGCAGAACCCGATGATTGTCCAGCAGCGTTACCAAAGACTTGGGTGGGACATGGTCCAGCACCTAGGGCACGAACTCGTCCTGGGTGCTCCTTTCCGAGAACTTGTGCTAGCGAGTCATTTTGTGAAAGGTGCTTAGAGGATCCATCCTGCCTCTCAACATTTGCAATTGCTTCCTACAAATATACAACATTGGAAAGGAAGAAGTTAACAGTAGTATGATATATACAATAAGCTATATATTGCTTCAAATTTTCAAACATGACTTACACTAACAACACGCGCATCGGGATGGATATACGAGCCATCTTTTTTCTTATGAGTCATGATACAATCAATTGCTATAGCTTATATCTTGATATTGACACAATTTATAACAACAACATTTTTCAGGAAGCTTAATCAAATCTTAATGCAAATGATGACTTATTACCACTTCGTCTTTTTTTCTTGCCAATGTTTTGGATTCCCCAGTATGTGTGTAAAGTTGCCTGCTGCGATTTTAAGTATTCTGTTTACACTTTTTCTATAAACAAATAACAAAACAAATATAAATGAGAAAGATATGTTAAATATAAAATGTAAGGGAATTAATATGTATACACATGTTTTTTTATGTGGAAATAATAAAATATACCAAGGCTTACCTGTGTTTCTTCATTCAGGCGATAGTCAACGAACTTTTTCCAATCATTTTTGTCTATTCCTTTCGGGTGATGCTGAAGATTTTTCTCATAAGTCCTTATTTGTTTGTAACACCTATGAAACAAGTGGTGCCTTGAATCCTTCCAGTTCTTTCCTATCCTCTTCAAAATATCGCGCTTTATTTTTCCTCTGACATCGTCCTCATAGTAAAAGACCCGCTGCAATTAGTTTACATTGTCATTAACGAAGACCGACGAACAAGTATAAGACTGATAATTTGAAGAAATGCCACAACCATTACAGGCTAATTTAAATTGTTAAAGTATGACCCTCAAATCCAGTACAAGCAGTCGCAATTACGTATAAATGAGAAGTGCTTAAATGATGATGTAAAAAACACAATATGAAAATTTTACTAACTATATAATTTACCCATGCAAAAGACCTAAAAAAACCAAAAACTAAAATTGCTTAAATTGTAGAAGCTTAAAGTTGTACCTTAAGCATGTCGTACGCATGTTCCCTCTTTGCTTTGCTCACCAGCTTCCAACTGTCTAAGTGTATGGGGAACTGGGAATAATCTGCACCCAAACTCTCTATGAAACCACTCAATAATTCTGCCGCATGACTAATCGGTTACAGCTCACTGTTAAATGGGAGTACTATCTTTGTGTTGGAAGGGAGGGCTATAGCCTCCTTCACGCTCAGCTTAGAAACTTTTCTCACGTCGCCCTCTAAGAAGTGTATGGGAAACAAAATTACTATCTAATCATTGCACAAAAGAAAAATAGAAGTAAAGGACTATAAAGATAACTATTTACAAAAATGGGAGGAAAAAAATATTTACCGATAATAGTAACTTCCCAGAAATCTGTATCTTTGGCTTTCTTGTTGTTATGCTGACCTTCAACTTCTTGATTAGCAAACAAGTCGTCGATGTGCTCATCAAACGACGGAACTTCATCCGCCTCTAGGTCGTAATCATCATCCCCTAATTCATGATCAGCCACTTCCACACGATGCCGAGTCTCTATGTTGTATGTTGGAGTTTGAGGGTCATCAGTAGTACTCGACTGTGCATTCCTATTATCGATGCACGGTGCACAAAACGGTTCATTCATACGGGTTGCCGGAGCTCTATTAGCTGAGGATGAAATCGGAGGAACCCTATCACGTGATTCCTCCCGTGATGTCTGAGCTCCTCTTGTCGTGGTCCCAACCTTAACGCAATGTGAAACCATTTAGAATTATATTTTAGAGAACGAATTAATATTGAGAATTATTTTATTTCATAAACTAATCATTTTGCCGGGAGAAAAATTAATGCGGTTCGATGATACAATTGAAGGAGGTATAATTTTCACATAAGGTTACGTCAAGAAAGGTTAACCACAAATACTAACCGTTGTCTCTTCAGTACCAGCATTAGTTCCGGCATCTTTTGAGGGTTTCCGTATAATGTTGTACCTTGGTTTCCTAGGCATCCTTAAAAATCTGTATAGAAAATAATATTAGTAGACAAATGACAAGCACAACGTAAAAAAACGCTTAAAGCAAATAGAGAATACAAATTATACCCCAAAAATAGGGAATAAAAAATTATGAAATCTATATGGAACACTAGAAGACACATTACATGATACATCATAGACTGAAGGAATATTAGAATTTATTTTTTTAAATAAATTAACAACATAATCAATTAAGTCTAATTAAATTAGTTTAAAATAAAAAATATTAATTAGTTTCAATGTTAGTTGAAGTCTTACTATTTAATAGGATTAAATAACTGGTTTCTCAATAAATTTGAATGTGTCATAATTAAAAATGTGTATATCAAATTAATTCTTGACCTGGTAAGTAAAACAACTTTTATAAGTGTAAAATTATTTATTATCAAAAGCCAATAATCAAGCTTGACAAACTGCAACGGTTATACTAAATTAGATATTCATTATTCGAATATATAAACAAATAATAGTGGTATGGTATAATATTACAATAGATAGAAAGATGAGTTGTTATATAGAGGTGGGTTCCTAATGATTCTTGCTGTGTGTAAACATAAAGAATGTACAATGCATGGGAATAAGGCCTGAATTATGGCCGGGGGAAGGTGGTAAATATCCTTATACAATATTTGCGATGTCGAATTCACAGAGGGATGTATTTCTAAAGACTTTGCAGAATGTGGTCTTTCCAGATGGTTACTCTAGCAATGTTGCTCGTTGTGTTGATTTGCGACAACACAAGTTATCTGGGTTGAAAAGTCATGACTGTCATATTCTGATGGAACAATTACTCCCAATTTTAGTGAAGAATGCACTTCTGAGTCCGGTGTCCAATGTGATTGCAAATTTATCGTCATTTTTTCCGAAAACTTTGTGGGAAAGCCATAAATCCTATGCAGCTTGCTGAGCTTCAGAATCATGTTGTGCAAATCTTGTGTCAGATGGAAATGATTTTTTCTCCATCCTTCTTCACCGTCATGGTTCACCTCACCGTACATCTCGTTGATGAGGTTACTCTTGGTGGACCAGTACATTATAGGTGGATGTATCCAATAGAAAGGTTAGCTATTTGATAAACCCCTTTAGTACATTTAGTTCAATTAATTGTGTATATACTAAGCGTTTCATTGTATTTATATAAAAGGTATTTAGGACGTCTGAAGCAATATGTTTGTAATAGGGCACAATCGGAAGGCTCAATTGCAGAAGGCTATTTATCTGAGGAAATTCTGACTTTCTATTCTAGGTATTTGGATAATATTGAGACTAGAATCAACCGACCAGAGCGAGTTAATGATGAGCCCGTTAACGTTCTTCATAATTCAGGGGAAAGTATGTTCCCAGCCATTGGAAAGGCATTAGGGGTTGTTTCACATTTCGAACTCACTCCAATGGAAAAACATCAAGCTCATCGTCATGTGCTTAGGACTAATTTTCTTCTCTCCAATAAAGTATACGCATGTATTTCTAAAACACCAATATAACTCTTTTCTCCCAGTGTATAGGACTAATTTTCTTCTCTCCAATAAAGTACATTTAGAGAAAAGACAAAGCGAAGCTTGCGTCATCAGACAAGGTTGCAAGCTAAGATAGATAGTGTCGTCCATGCAGAATTTCCTCAGTGGTTCAAGCATAAGGTTGACAGAATATTAACCTGACCAATGTTTTCTTAGACTGGAATTAGTATTATATGAAAACCGATTTTAGTATAAAGCATGAATGTTATGTGGTTCCAGATTCTTATGGAAAGTACGCTTCAATCGAAAGACCTGAAGTTGCTTGCGTGCGGTCCCATGATTCAGGCCAGTGTTTTGGGGTGTACAATGTTAACGGGTACAAGTTTAGAACTATCACAAAAGAAAATGGGATGAAAACACAAAATAGTAGAGTATATGTATCATCTAATACAAGAAGTTATGTAAGCATGCGTGATAATAGAGTGGCTGTTGGTGGTGTTCCGTATTACGAGAAAATTGTAGACATATATTGAATTGAATTACAGCTATTCCTTCACAGTGGTATTGTTCAAATGTGTTTGGGCTGATACCACTACCAGTAGAGACATCAAACAAGACCATTTGGGGCTTATCAGCGTTAATTTCTCTCATCCAATACACACTAGTAATCGTGAAGAACATGAACCGTACATATTGGCATCAGAAGCTCAGCTTGTATACTATGTGGATGATGAAGTAGCTAAAGAATGGAGTGTTGTGGTTCATGTGAAACCAAGGGATTTGTATGACATGGGAGAAGAGAATGAAGAAGCTGAAGTTGGTTTTTCTCCACAGCCAGGGTTGAACATGTCAGCGGAAGGTGAGATTGGAGATTTACTGTTGACAAGGGAGAAAGATATAGAAGACCTCATAGAAAATGCCTCAGAGAATTTTGACGATGTCGCGTAATGCATTGTATGAAGCATTTTAATGTAATTTAAAATTGATCTTTCTGTCATAAACTAAGTTAAATAAACGCAGCGTTGTACGTTGTTTTCTTTGGTTACTTTATACTTGTGTAGTTTTTTTTTTTTGCAGTTAAATATTTATGTTATTGTGAATTCTCATGAGTAAAAGCAGACTTTTTGGTTCTTTCAACGATTTTAATACGAAAAAGTTAGTTTACGTTAAATCGTTATTCCTTCTACAGTTGTTGTTTTTCGTACGGTTGCATTTTTTATAATCTTGCTGTTTATTACGCAATATAATTTCACTAGTGTTACGTTTTGAAAACAATAGTGAACATAACATGACCGATAACAGGATCGATGAAAAATGAGGACTTTTCGTCATCCTTTGCAAGCACAACAATTGCTATAGAGCTTCTGTTTAAGAAAATTGCCCAAACTACTAACAAGGGTGATGGTAATTGTCGAAAATTTGTGTTTAGTTTTAAAATTGTCTTAGCATCTTGTAGTTTGGTTTTTTTCTAAGTCAGTAATTAATGACTCCAGAGTTCTCAATTTCTTCTATGTATACTCATTCTGTTATGTGCATGTTGATATTTTTAGTCTTACTTGAATATTCCGGAGAAATAGTTCCTGACAGTCTAGACGGAGAAGAGTCTGATTCAGAAGACATTTTAGATGATGTATTCTCTGTCGCAATCGATAGATCCATGCAGTTTGATATGAATAAGGTTCCGGATGAAGAGGATGAAACTTTAGAAGACCAACAAGATAAAAAAAAAATGATATACATGTTAAGAAAATGTGCTTTGATCTGAATAAAATGCCATGGTATGGAGATAAAATATCAGATCCTCTAAAACGTGAAGCCCATAGATTCATGACAGAGTATTTTTTGCCGAGGAATGCTAGGGGCCAACAATTTTAGTGTTTTGTAACCATCAATTGGCCATCAATAGTGTTTTTAATGGTGTGAGATTACATCTAATGGTGGGAGATCACTCACTTTTATTTTGATGGTTAAGTGCTGGCCAAAAAACACCAAAATTGTTAGCCCCTAGACTTTTTCTTTTTCGCCAGGTCAATACGATGTTGGAGAGAAATTTTGATATTTTATTATAACAGTTACGCTGATTTCCTTAGTTTAATGATTTGGGTCGTAGTTGTACATGTTTATTCTTGATTTAGGTTTAGTAAGGCATAACTTCAAAGAGGAGTAACTTTGATTTATGCTCTCTAGAACTTTATTTTAACTTCATAAATATCAGAGTTTGATTTTATTTTCTTCTTTTACATCCATGATTGAATGCAATTTTTAAATGCCAATAACGTAATCAAGAAAATCTTATTGGTAAATTTGTTCACATGAGTTAACATATAAAGGTTACAAGTAACTTGTGAATTTTTTTAACGTAAAACGAATGTAGAAAAAGTGTTACGAGTTTAAGTAACAATTATTTAAACATATGTAGCTTCAGATAGTAGTTTTTACTTAACTAGATTATACCCAGATGGTTATTACTAAAGAGAACAATGCAATATGTGGTAATACGCATTTTGCGGCGGTTTTAACAAAACCGCCGCAAAATGTAAAACAATAAATCACCCGGCGAACATATAGCGGCGGTTTTTGAAAAGATGTTGCGAAATACAAACCTGATGGGAATATAGCGGCGATTTAAGAAAAACCGCCGCTATATGCGCCACAAAATAACCGTCTCTATCTTAAAGAATTGTTGTAGTGACAACGTACACGAATTTAAGCTAACTATTCGACCATTTTGTTATTCTTATTTCTAATCTTATGTCTTGTGTATTAATCATCGCCTTAAAATTTCTGGATGTATGGTCCTAAACGCAATTTTGTTTTATAAATTAAAAGTATAATCTTAAACATTCGAACTTAGAACAACAAAGATAAATCTATTTATATTTTGGTAAATTCTATGGTATTTTTTAATATGGTATCTAAATTATTTAACTTACTTTAAAATAAAAAATAAAATATTTAAAATAAAAAATAAAATATTTAAAATTTATTAAATATTATCTATTTATCTTTTTTAGTAAGATAGGCACAATCTTAAAACACCATAACATTCACCTTATACTTTATTCATGTATCCTATATTCTTCCGATTTAAATTGTATCACCCTATAGTAGTATTCGCTTCACATCAATAATCTTGCCCTATATTTTGTCTGCATCAATGCTTCATAGGCTGTAATAAGGTGACAAATTGAAAAATATTTTGTTACCTGCTTCTGACATGAAAACTAGAGATAGATACTGATTTAACAAGCGGACTACAGTACTATACTGATTAAAGGAAATAATAATACTGTAATTACTTTTAATTTGTTCACTCAATAATATTGAAAAGCTTGTAATAATTAAACCATCGTATATATAAATTAAAGTAACAATAATAGATAGAAATTCTCGAGACATTAATTTCTATTATTTTTAATCAAAATTTTAATATGCATATTTAAACAAATAAATTTTATTATAAACTAATTACATCTCAAAAAGGACTAATCTAGCTGACGCTCATAAAAATTAAAAATAAGGATTAAAGTGTCAATTTAAAATTTTAGAACTTCTTGATGAAGAATTGGAATAATGTTTATTCAAATGAACAAATATCTTTGGAATATCAATAAGGCAAGGTGAGGTGAGAGATGCTTTCTTGTTTTCTATTTTCGTCTTCAAATTTGTTTTCTGTTTTTATTTCTGTTTTTAACTGTGGAAGAATATTATTTTCCATTTCTATTTTTTATAGGATCCCATTTTTCACAAAAACCCCTTTCTTATTTATATGATCGTTCTAATTATTAATTTCTATATGAACAGAGTTGTAAATATCCATTCTATACAAAAACAATAAGATTTTATACAAAAAATCTAAACGATAAAATAATTTCTTTTAAAATAACACAGTGAAAAATATAACGGCGAGCCAGAAGACAGAACAATAGACGAGATAGGAGACTCGACAATAGAAAAGAGAATAGACACGACGATAGAATTACAGAAAAAATACCATAAATAAAGAACACGACGCAATAAGAATGATGACACGATAAAATATGACGATGCGATAAAAAGAGAGAGTGACAAAAGAATAACTGTAGAAAGATCGAATAAAGTATGAAATATAGACAACGTTAAAAATCTCTAAATTGAACAAAAATTATGCAAATGAGGATTAAATGTTTTGAATTTATATATATATATATTGGATTTTGAAGATTAGCGAGGACGAAACGGAAATTCCGGCTCAAGTCCTCACGGCTGCCTTAGAAAAATTTTGTCTCCTATCTCTATTTCTGCAGAAAAAATTCTCCACAATTAAATTCTCATTCGGAGCCGTCCCGCAGGAATCTCCGCTTCTTGAAGAATTTTGCCATCGGTGCAACTGAGAAATTAGCTTCAGTTGATTTTGTCCTCGCCCTTTTCTTAAAAAAATTCGTACCACAAAATCTTGTTTGAAACAATAATATATAGTTAGGAACATATGCGGGTACTTAAGGGAAAAGCTCAGTATACAAGCGATTAGGGCTTGTAACTATTACAAGTTCATTAACGCCTAATCCACTAAAACGCGTTGCAACTCCTACGTCACTTACACGCGCTATACAAAGATCCCGCGTTTGTATAACTACCAAATTTAAAAGATTTGTTTCCTTCTTTGTTTTCCTTCTTTCCAAATTTCATCGTTCTTCTTCTCGCGCGTCTTCCCCTGGTTTTTCGATCGTTCTTTTCTTCTCCTTTCTCATTGGTTTGTTCTTCGTCATTGACGTTAGTTCTTCTCTCTGTAACTCCAGCTTCGTTTTCTTTTCGATTTTCTGGTTTCTGAAATCAAAGTTTGAACTCGTTTTGAAGATAATAGATGATTCAACCTCAGATTGTCAGCTGAATCAGGGCGAAGTGGAGCACAAATAGGAAGAAAAACGAGATTAAGAATCAATTGATTACATGTAGCAAAGAGGAAAAATGAAACCCTCATAGCAAAGACTCATTTGATAGGAATTGGAATGATTTTCTGCTAAATTTTGGTCTTGTGGACAACAAGTGGCTTTCAGGTAGTGTTGGGTTAAAATCTGCAGCAGAGGTGTAAATTTAATTTTTTATCGGGTGTATTTATAGTCTGTATTTGGGTGTATTATGCAGATCTCTATGCAGACCGTCATATATGGGTTCCAATCTATTTGGAATTCTGGATCACCACTTCATATTATAGTACCTGTAAATCAGACATTTTGAATACACCAGAGAGAGTTTAATTAATTTTGGTCTTGTGGACAACAAGTGGCTTTCAGGTAGTGTTGGGTTAAAATCTGCAGCAGAGGTGTAAATTTAATTTTTTATCGGGTATATTTATAGTCTGTGTTTGGGTGTATTATGTAGATCTCTATGCAGACCGTCACATATGGGTTTCAATCTATCTGGATCACCACTTCATATTATAGTACCTATAAATCAGACATTTTGAATACACCAGAGAGAGTTTAATTAATTTTGGTCTTGTGGACAACAAGTGGCTTTCTGGTAGTGTTGGGTTAAAATCTGCAGCAGAGGTGTAAATTTAATTTTTTATCAGGTGTATTTATAGTCTGTGTTTGGGTGTATTATGCAGATCTCTATGCAGACCGTCATATATGGGTTCCAATCTATTTGGAATTCTGGATCACCACTTCATATTATAGTACCTGTAAATCAGACATTTTGAATACACCAGAGAGAGTTTAATTAATTTTGGTCTTGTGGACAACAAGTGGCTTTCAGGTAGTGTTGGGTTAAAATCTGCAGTAGAGGTGTAAATTTAATTTTTTATCGGGTGTATTTATAGTCTGTGTTTGGGTGTATTATGCAGATCTCTATGCAGACCGTCATATATGGGTTCCAATCTATCTGGATCACCACTTCATATTATAGTACCTGTAAATCAGACATTTTGAATACACCAGAGAGAGTTTAATTATGGAAAAAAAATTTACTTATAATTGGATCAAATATATTTACACCATGTGTTCAATTTCTTACAAGAGTATATAACAGTTACATTAATCAGTGACAATATCATTAGAATCTATCTGACAAAATGGACTCAATAACAATGAGGATGGCCTGGACAGTCTTATTGCATCACTTCTCCTCGCTCATATTTCTGAATTTCTCACTCAACAGATGGGTTGCACACTTTAGGTTCTTGATTTGCTGTAAACAAAGCAAAATTAGAGTTAGATATATTTCTATTATGAAAAACTGATTTGATCGAAGACATATATTTGTTCTTACATTTTTTTTTCAGCTTGGTTTCTACCTGCCATTTTTTCTGAAATGAAAAATACACCCATAGATATCAGTAAGATACACCCATAGATATGAGTCAGATACACCCATAAATATCAGTCAGATATCACTCAAATACACCCAAATAATTACAGAAATACACCCAAAGAATTACAGAAAATACACTCAAACGATTACAAGAATTCACCCAAACGATTATAGGAATACACCCAAAGGATTTAAGAAAATACACCCAAAATTCGTTGAAGTACATCTTATGCATAATTTAGAACTCTTTCTCTTTCTCCTCCTCATCTTCTGCTGCTTTTTCTTCTTCTTCAAAAACGATTTTACCATGAAAAATCGAAAAAAAGAAAAAACAGAGAGAAAAGACGTAAATGAAGAAAAAAAAGAGGAAAACGAGGAAGAAGAACGTACAGAAACGAAAGAAAAGGAGGAGAAGAAGAAGAGTAAGAAGAAGAAGAACGTGCAGCAAGAAGAAGAAAAAGAATTTTAGAAACCATGAAAATAGAAAAAAAAACGAAGAAGAAAAAGAAGAAGAGGAGGAGGAAGAGGAGGAAAAGGACGAAGAAGAAAAGAAGAAGACGACGAAGAGGAACCGTTTAAGTGGGGCGCGTGTAGTTACGCTCCATTCAAAATGAGTTTATGCGCATGTTAATAAAGTTTGGACTGATAACTTGTAAAACTTGTACGGCCTTTTTACTTGTATGTGTAACAGACCCCGGTACTTAATTAGTGTTGCGATGATATGTCTTGATTAAAGAATCTAAAAAGAATACGTAAAACGGAGTGTACATAAGTTGCTGTATTAGGACAATTTAGGGAATATTATATAATGATTACTGTCACACTTCAAAATCGTACATTAGTCATAGGAAGTGATGGTAAACAAACACCCAACTAAATTAAAGTTTCCAGGATCACATAATCAGAATTTAGCCATCAAAACCGCTTCTCCTAGCACATGCCCCTCAATGGCTTCCAACGTTTTCTCCTTTGTCACCTGTTATTAACCAATTCACAAAATCAAATCAAATCAAATATGATCATCAACTTCTTTCTCACGTAATAATCTATTCCTTGAGTGAACAAGTCACACATTAGAAGATATTTTGAACTAATTTACTCTTAATGCATATTAGCATGTAATTATTATATTCAAGTTATGATAAAATCAAAAGCACATATGTAACCAATAAATAACATCAAAATTAAAATCGCTACACATACCTTGTTACCAAGATTTAGCTCATCATCCAAAGCATATAGTTTAAATTGGAACCTATGGCCATGTGTGGGTAACCTAGGTCCACGCCAGCCAGGAACCTTCCAATCATTATTCCCTTCCTTAATCCCTTTGTAATCCCCACCCATTTCCTCTTCCTTGCCGGAAAATCCTTCTGGCAAGCCCTTAACTGTAGGTGGGATGTTCACCACAACCCAATGGGTCCACGGAACAATGGGTCCATCCGGGTCGGGTGCATCGATATCCTCAACAACCAGTGCCAGATATTTCGTTCCCTCTGGCAGGTTGTACCACTCTAGCGGAGGGGAAATGTTCTTTTTTGCCCCTTGGCCTTCATCAGTATGGTGCCTTGGTAGCCTTCCTTCATTGCTTATTGTTGGTGATACCAATTTGAATTCTCCACTGCCATCACTAGCCATAGTTACAAGACAATTTTGCTTCTTTGTTTTTTCTTAATATATTTTGATGGATCTTTGTGATTATGAGCATTTTGAGATGAGGGTTCTTGCTTATATATAGCGGGAGTTTTTGTCTGACACATGGCAAGAGTGTCTAGTAGAGTCCAGAGAGATTAGTAAGGTAGTGGGGATAGAACACATGTCTTGACACGTGGAGGATGCTGGAGCATTCTAGTTTCTATACGAATATTGGAGGCTCTATCTGTTGGTGAAGCACTTTTTGAGTACTCTTATCTGTTTAACATAGAATTAGTCCTATCCATCCATTATTTTAACAAGCGGATCAAATACATGTCCTCCTTCAATATTTTTGGAGATAAGTAAAAAATTATTAATATAAAAATTTAAATATCCATGACATTATCTCGCCAAAAAAAATTTTGATATGAAAATAAAATAAGTGATATATTTTAATATGGTAAATTTTGGTGTTTTTTAAAATTGTGGGAGTACACAAATCGAACTTTTCGATTTGTGTTGAAAAAGTTGAAAATTTTTTTTAAAAAAATTGAAAAAATTCAGAGTACACAACTCGGACCATGCGAGTTCTTTAGTCATGAAATTTTGCTTCACAAATCGCATTGTTCAATTTGCAGTTGATGGAATTTGAAATCTGAAACATGAAATTCGGACCCTCCGTTTTGTTTGTTCTAGATAATTTTTTTTTTACATTCTGAGGAACACAACTCGCAGAATCCGAGTTCTGCTTTCTCTGATCCCACAACAAAGTGAAGCACTCCTCCTCTCCATACGCGAGTTCAACACTTCTTTTGATTCCATATTCAAATTAAAAACTCCATTATGTCATTGTGTACCTCTTGTTTGTCTTGGACACAAAAAATTCGCTTATCTAAGCATATATTTCCTTTCTGGTTTTGCTTAATTTTTTTTTGGTCTGGCAACTTTGTTTTGGTATGGGTCAGATACTTTTTTGGGTTTTGTTTGAATTTTTTCTTCCAAATTTTTAAGATAAATATCTGATGGGCTATGCCCAGAAAATTCATTGTAGAAATGGAGCCGAATTGACCAAAAGGCCGTTTTATTTTATTTTCTTCCGGGGAGATTGAAGGGTGGTTAAGCACTGACAAGCTTAGTTAGAAGGAATATCATCCACTTTACAACCGAAAAAAAAAAACAAGAAGAAGAATATCATCGACTATTCCACTTAAATATCATTACAATATTCAACATAATTAATTCTCTCTTGTATTATTTAAATAACAATTCATTAATCTTAAAATCGATTGATTTGGCGGTGTATATATATATATATAGGTTGAAAAGTTTGTTACAAACTTGATCTACAGAGCGAGAAAAATATCAATATTGGTTTGATCGGTGACTCTGAATACCATACTTCTTTTGACATTGCCATTAGGACTAGAGTGCAAAGGGACCAATCAAAACATAGCATACAACACCTCACCAAAAAAAAAAAAATAGCATACAACAATTCTGCCGAAATATAAGGTACAGATCAGAGTTTAAAGATATGCTATGTGGCAAAATATAAACCATACATTCTAAAGTTACACTTTTCATTTAAAACCGTAACCCTTCACAAAGAAAAGCGTCACCTAATGGAAAAAAGTAAATTAGAAGATTTAAGAGAAGAAATAATTAAATTATCAAAATTAATAGATCAAAAATTAATGATTTTAACTAATGTTAATTGTAATGACACCGAATTCTTAAAATCAATACAAAACGATTTTTCTCAAAATCTTTATTTTACTATAAGTTTTATTGAAGGATTTCAAAAACCCGAAAAAAACTTATTTTTCACATGGAACTTCTAAAAAATGCTACCATAGAAATGATTCCCCACATCTTTATCATACTTTTAACCCACAATTAAATTCTATAGTAGATATGCTTGAAGAAATATTAATATCCATAAAATTTCAAAGAAATAAGGAAAAAGAAAATCCCAAAGAAGAAAAATTCCAAAATATAATCAACATAACAGACTTAAAAGTAAAACCACCATTGAAATTATGAATATTGAAGAAAAATTAGAAGAAGTTACAATGCTTTTAAACAATTAAAAATGGCTCAAGAAAATAATATTATGAAACATGGTTTTCAAATAGAAGAAGAATTAGTAAATTCTGAAAATATAGAAAATGAAGAACACATTCTAGATTATTCAAGTGACGAAGAACCAGCAATTCCAATACAAGTAAAAAATGAAGTTGGAACATCTAAGGATAATCAATCTCAATTTAAATGGGAAACAAGTTTTGATAATTATGCTTTTAAAAAAGGGTTTACAAATAAAGATTCAAAATATACAAAAATACCATCAAAATATGTTCCTAAAATCCAGGAAATGGAAGGAGAAAGAATGCTCGATTTAGACTGTAAAAAGAACGAAAAAGAAATTTTCGAAAATTGGTTAAATTCCTTTTTATTAGAAGCCTTTACTAATCCAAAACTTAGTGAATTGTCTGGAAGAGATATTTGGAATTACATAGGATTTCATACTAAAGGAACTATAAGAGATTAGATGACATCAATAGAAAACCAAATAATAGAAGAATTAGCAACAAAAACTACAGCTTATGATAAGATATTATATATAATGATGATTCTATATAAAGAATTTTTTGGAAAAAATATTATAGATCATAGACAAGAAGTTTATAATAAAGAATATCAAGAAGCAAAAAACTATTTAGCTAATAATATTCAGATATATGATCTATGTAATGTAGAGTCTTATATATGTGAATATAGAATACATTATTACAAATTAAAAGAAGAAGATAAAAATCATTATCTTAGTATGTATATAACAAAATTTCCATATCCTGCTAATGAATTTATAATGGGAAGATTTATAAGAGAAATAAATAGAGGAACAGTTGAAAATAACTTTGGTGGAGCAACCTCTGCAATAAGAGAGGAAATAAAAGAACATTGTATGCAAGAAGCAACTCAAAAAAGATTTACAAATATAATTAGAATTTGCTGTCAAGATAATGAAGAGATACCTCAAAAATATGGTCTTAATAAAAATTTTCAAAGAAAAAGAAAATACTATCCAAACTGGAGAAAAAAGAGATATTTTAGAAAGGAAAATAATAATAAAAACAAAAGACAAAGAAATAACTATTGCCCAAATAAAAAAGAAAATTGTAAATGTTGGTATTGCCAAGAAGAAGGACACTATGCAAATAAATGTCCGAAAAAGAAGGATAAAAAGGATCTTACTAAACAAATAGAAATTGCTAAGTCTTGTTTCATGGAACCTTTAGAGAAATCTGATGATAACTTAGACTATATTTTTGAGTATGTCTCGGAAACAGACTCAGAGACTGAGTAATAATGCTACATTTATTACTATAAAAATAACAGAAAAGTTTATAAATGCTTTCATAGATTCTAGAGCAACACAATGCTTTGCTAGTTCAAATATAAAACTTGATTGGAAAAAATTAAAGAAACCATTAAGAGTTAGAATAGCTGACAAATCAATACATAAAATTGACCAAAAAGCAGAGATGGTTAAAATTTTTATTCAAAATTATAGGTTCATTATTCCATCTATATATATGTTAGATTCTGGAATGGATTTTATCATAGGAAATAATTTTTTAAAGCTATATCATCCATTCATTCAAGAATTAACATATATAGTTTTAAAAGCTCTACACGATTCTTCAATAAATCAAAAATTAAAACGTATAAAAATACCGACTACTACTATAGATAAGATCTTAAAATTTAAAATATTTTCTATATTAGAGACATGTTATTTAAATTTATACTTTCAGATAAATATCCCAAAAAATAATCTTGAAATAAAGATAGAAGAACTTTTGAATGAAATTTGTGCTGAAAATCCTTTAGATATTAAAAATACAAATAACGAATTAGTAAGTATTAAATTAAAAGATTCTACAAAAGAGATAAATGTTCCAAATAAAATTCCTTATTCCGCAAGAGATAGAGAAGAGTTTTCACTAGAATGTAGGGACCTTTTGGAAAAAGGAATTATAAGATTAAGTAAAAGTCCTCATGCGGCTCCAGCCTTTTATGTCGAAAACAATAATGAAATTAAAAGGGGAAAACGAAGAATGGTTATTAACTATAAGAAGATGAATGAAACAACTATTGGTGATGCTCATAAACTTCCAAGAAAAGATTCTATTTTAGAAAAAATCAAAGGAGCAAGCCCCAGGTATTTATCAAAGATTTATGGAAGAAAATCTAAAAGAGTTAAATGAATTTGTTTTAGTATACATTGATGATATACTAATTTTTACAAAACAGGATAGAGAAGATCATCTTCAAAAATTATTAATAGTTTTAGAAAGATGTAAAGAAAAAGGATTAGTTCTTAGCAAAAAGAAAGCAAGAATAGCAAAACAAGAAATAGAGTTTCTTGGATTAATTCTATCCACTCAAGGAAAGCTAAAACTTCAGCCAAATGTCCTAGAAAAGGTAAATTTATTTCCTAATAAAATAGAAGATAGAAAACAATTACAAAGATTTTTAGGTTGTATAAATTATATTTCTGATCAAGGATTTTTAAAGAATATAACAGAATACACTAAAAGCTTATTTCCAAAAATAAGTACTAAAAAAGAATGGAAATGGGATGAAAAATATAGTATGCAAATTCAAAGGATTAAAGAATTATGTAAAAAACTTCCAGAACTTTATATTCCAGAAGAAAATGACTACTTAATAGTAGAAACAGATGCTTCAGACATAACCTGGTCAGGATGTCTAAAAGCTAAGAAAGCTATAAAAAGTTTGAAATAAGAAAAAGAATCACTAGATTCTAAAGATTCCCCAAAGGAATTACTTTGCAGGTATATTTCAGGGACTTTTACTCCAACAGAACAGAGATATACCACTCATGAAAAGGAAACTCTAGCAGCAATTAAATCTCTTAAGAAATGGAAAATTGATTTACTACCCAGAGAATTTACATTAAGGACAGATTCAAGTTACCTAACAGGTTTCATACGATATAATTTAAAAGTTGATTATAATCATGGACGATTGGTAAGATGGCAATTATTTTTGTTACAATATCCAATAAAAATTGAATATATTAAGGGTGACAAAAATGTTATTGCAGATACATTAACAAGAGAATGGAGTTCGTCTACAACGCATTAGATCAAGAAATTCAAAAATATGAGCAAGAGCTCGAAAAATGCAAGCATTGTCAGCAAATAAAGACACAGATCCAATCTCTCAAGAAGGCTATTGAAGCAATGAAATCAACACAACAAGCAAAACCATCAGAGTTTAGCAAGCTAAGCATGGTGGACAAATCAGGTGAAGAAAAAATTTCAGAAAATAAAATAATTGCTGAAATCATTAAAAAATCCACCCAAGATAAAAAATATTATGTAATTTATAATGGCCCCATGAAAGGAGTATATGATGCCTGGGAAAAAGCAGCATCATTTACGCATCAATCAAGGATAATTCATAAAGGAGGGTTTCTAACACTGGAAGAGGCAAAGGAATCCTTCAGGGAATATGAAGCTCTCCATCCAGAGCAAACTCTAAAAAGAGCAGATAAAGCTCCAATTCAAACCCAGAGAACAGGGATAATAAGAAACATTCCTACAAGGGCTGAAATCAAGGAAAAGAAAAGGGTCTGTAGATCAAATCTCAGAGAAACCCTTAATATAGTCCTGAATTGGACTGAAGAAAAAAGGGCAATTTTGGGATATTATCCTATTGCCAAAGAACAGCTAACAAAGCTGGTTATATTTCCAGATGCTTCCCCATCTGATACCTATCAGTTTTTTCAATATGGATTAATTGATACAATTTTAATTTTTAATGATCTAAAAATTATTAGTGAGTTTCCTGCAGGATTCGTTGATGCAGTAAAGAGATTTAAAAATATGATTGACAATGTAAATCCAAGGGATATATCCCTAAAATTTACAAACAGTCAACCTATTTTTAATGAAGAAGAAGAATGCTTGGTTCCAGCACACCAAGTAATATTCATGTCCGTCTTCCCAGGAAATTTTCAACCAATTGATCAGATTCAAGACTTAACGATTTACAGTCATGAAGGAAGGTTAGCCAGCACATTAGCAAGGGTCTTTGAAAGAACTCAAAAAATAACGAAGGAATCCCACACAAGGATTAATTATAAAAGTAGAAATACTCTGCTTGTATCCAGTAAAAGAAATGAAATTGAAGAAAGAGAGATGAGACTCTTGGTGGAATTTGAATCAGCATTCTATAACTTATCTGGACTTTTAGAAAAGCTCCCTGAAGGGATAAAGAGGAATCTCTGCTATTTGATAAAAGACAGAGAAGACCACAAGTGCCAGCTATGTGCCTCAGAGATATCTGAAGAAAGCAATAATGAAACGGAATCAACTCACATGATTAAGGAAGTAGACAATGCATCAGAGGGTCACATGATAAAAGAAGAGGACAGTGCATCTGAAGCATCTCTCAACATTATTGCATAGTGACGTAAGCACTTAGGTCATAGAGCACCAACAATGTAGCTGGTGCAAGAGAACAAACAATGACGTAAGCAATGACGTCATAAGAAGGGTAAGGATGGGAATTGTCCATCAAACCCAACTATTATAAATAGGTTGCTTAGGCAATTGTAGAAGGATCAGACATTAGAAAGCAGGAGGCTAAGAGTACTCATATGCTAGGAGAGCAAGGAGGAAGCTGCCAAGGCGATTCTATAGTCTGAAGAAGAATTCCCTTAGGGAAAAATAATTCTAAACTCCCCTCTAGAGTTAGCATCTACAATCTCCCCTCTGGAGATAAAAACACCTTATGTAAAATATACTAAATAAAGGAAGTTTTTCTCTAAAAAGGTACATCTTCATCCTAGTCTTTCATTTATGAATTATTTAGAAAGTTTAGAATTAACAGAAGAATCTGATTATTATAGATTAACTGCTTTATTAGATAGTGAAAAACAGGCTGTTCTAAAAACAGAATTAAATCTTAAATCAAATGAAAATTAACAAAATCTCTTAAAAGAAGTTTTTAATAGAAAAAATATAATTATACTATGAAAAAATTCAACTTGAAGCCCCTATAAAGATAAAATCCGCTAATGGAGAACTTGAAATAGTTTTGATAAATGATGAAGAATTGAGTAAACAGATTGAGAAAATTAAGGATCAACAAAAAAGATCTAAAATTGGATGGATTCATATTAGTACTATACAATTCTTAATCAAATCTACATATATGAAAGGAATTAATTCACCAATAAGCTTAGCAATCTGTGACAAAAGAATTACTGATGACCCAATAGATCAAATAATCGGAATTGTTCATGAAAACCTGGCAAATGTAAATGTTAAATTCAACGCCCATCTTGGATATGCTATACCTTTATCAACTGAAAACCTTGGCAGATCTATAAGTTTGGCTTATAAATTTCACAGAAAGAATCTAATGGAACAAAATGATGAACCATTTTCGATTACATATGCTATAAATTATGCTTTAACAAATAGCCATCATAGTATAATATTTAAAAACAGTGAAAGAATTTATGTCGATGAATTATTTCAGAAAATTGTAAAAACAGAAATACCAAAATATAAAACTATTGAAAACCCAGTTCTATTATTAAAAGAACCATCAGAAAAATTAGTTTCATCGAATTTTTAAATAAGAGAATTTAAAATTAATAGCCCTTTAAGTTTATCTAAGTTAAAAATTAAAGAAGAAAATTCTGAAATAAAAGAATTAACAAAAAAGGTCGAAAAGTTAAATGAAACTCTAAACACTAAATTATGACAATAAATAAAGAAGAAATATACGTAACTTATCAAGACAAGAAACAAGAGCTCTTTGAAAGAGAAAATCGTTTAAATTATTTACAGTTTTCTGAAATAAACCAAAGAGCATTTAAAGCTCTAAAAATAATCTATGACAAGTTGAAAAGAGAAGTTGAAGAGCTAGAAAAATTAATAGAGTCTCTAGAAAATAGTGATGAATCGATGATAGAATTTGCAAAAATTCTAAGATAAATAATGAAGCATACAAAGATTGAAAGACCAGAAAACAAAATAAAAAGAAAAAGGGCGAAAAAATTAAAGAATAAAATAAATGAGCATAAAAGGGAATTAAATAATCTTCAGTTCGAAATTAATGATCTTATAATAAAAAGGATAGAAATAAGAATAAATATAAACAAGTTGGAGTTAAACTTAAAAAATTTATAAATGCCTGAAAAATCATATTATGACTTAAAAGAATTAAAACTGTTGAAAGAAAAAATGGAGAACGAAGTTGAAAAATTAAAAAGATATTTAGAAACAACAGAAAGTATAGAAATAAAAGAAGTTTTTGAGGATTTGAGAAATTATATTAAAGAAAAAGACAAACAGATAAAAGATTTTATATACAATAATCCATGCAAAAAAGAATATTATAAACTAAAACAAGATTGAAAAATTACAAATGAAATCAGAATTACAAAAACTAGTAACAGTAGAAATGGTCAATACTTTTATAAATTTATTCGAAGCAAAATATGAAAGGGTTAATAGATTTTTAAAAATTGGTATAAAAATTGGTATCAGAGCCAAGTTAACGATTAAGGGTAACACTTTCTCTTTAAGCAACACTTTTTAGTGACACGCTTTTTTGCCACAAAAGACAAAAATCTGTAAAAATGCATCTTTACAATAGATGACACCTTCTGCCAAAACAACATAATCTAACATGTCTTCATGCTAGACCTACTTGGTGTTACAAAGTTTATTAATACCATTTGTGTTTTCTGTTTTCTCCCTCAAGCAATTTGATCAAATTCTAGTTTACCGTCATTGTTTCGTTCGATTATTTGTCTAGTATATAAAAAAATATTGATCAATTTGTTAATTTTTTTGTTACGAATTAATTTAACCGATTCAAAAATTATTAAAACCAATATAAAGTATCATTTAAAAATGGATGACAACATAGATATCAAACTCGGTCTCATTCAGTCGGTGAGATTGGTCACCAATTCGAATTGGATTATCATTTGAACCAATTAAATAATTAATCCAATTAAATTTAGTCAAATTTAATAAAATACGATTTAAATTGAGATTTAACTTGACTGTCTAGATTTTTATTTTGTGTGCTTAAAGATAAAAATTTTGTATAAATGTATTGCCATATTATTAAGTATTTTGATTTAAGTTTATTTTTTTCTAAGAGGTGTGTTTTGACCCGACCCGCCAACAATCCGAGTCCAAGCCCGAGCGGACGACTTGACGGTCACATTACCCGAACAAGGAGGAAACATATTTTTCCCTTCTCACCACGTGGAGCCTGAATAGTTAGCAGAAGTTTTCAGAAAAGTGAGTCTGATCACAACGGGCCCACCTGAGTACAGACTATAAGAGGAAAGGGACTTACTCCTCTCCAGAGGTACGTCACCTACTCTAACCCTAATAGCTGCCTTTTATACGGACACTAACTTGAGTGTTAGAGTCCTTGCAGGTGGCCCTACCATTTCCTCAACTCGGCGACTCGGAGGAGCCTCCATACCAGAATCCATCCAGGACCAGTCCCCCGCAACCTCTTTACTCCAGTGATCTCCGTACCCGACCCATTTGGTCCAAGTGCAACCGAATAAGGTGGAATAGAAATCAAACTCGATCAAATCCGGTTAAATTAAAAAACGTTTTTTTTTTTTTTTTAGTGCAACTAGGTATCTTTTAAAAATTATCTATTATTTAGCTTTTAAAAGAAAGAAAAACTAAAAAACAAATAACTTCCCATAAAAAATAAATAACTTTCTATAAAAGTAGATATTTAAATTAATTAAATAATATTATTTAAATCAAAAAATTGACTAAATGTTAAAAATTTAAAGGACAAGTAACATTTCTCTTTTTTTATATATGATTTTTTTATTAAATGTATTACGTAAATAGAATTAAATTATATTTTAAAATTAAAAAAAATATTTTATTAACCATAATATATTTTTTTCTATGATTGTTATTTTTATTTTTTTATAAATACTTAAAAAATATAATAAATATAAATTTATAAATACTTGAAGAGTATATTAAATATAAACTAATTGATAAGTTATTAAAATTTAAAAATAATAATTAAAGAAAAAAAATATTTATTATGAAAATAAAAAAATTAAATTAAAATTTATATAATTATTTAATTATGTCTGGATTAATCGGTTCAATCTGTGATCTATCGATAGAACCATTAATCAGTAACGGACCGAAAAAAATTTAATTATAAAACAAAAATATACTAAAATAAATTTTGTTAAATATCGATATATTTATATTTTAAAACTAAAATTATATATAAATATCCAAAAATATATATTAGACCTATATATAAAAACTGAAAAAGTATATTAATTTAAAATAATACATTAATTGAAATAGTTTTCTCTCTTTATTTTAAAATAATTAAATATTATATTTTATATATATTTTTAAATTTAATTTTGATATATTATTAATTTATAAAATATTAATTAATAGATAGACAATATTCTTTCTTATCTTAACTAATTTTTTAAAAAAAATAAAAAACTAATAATTTTATTTATGTTTAGAAAATTAAGTTTCAGCTTAGTATTTAATTACTTGGCTAATTTTAAAAAATATGTTATCAATATTTATTAATGTTATATTTATTTATTTATTTTTAATTTTAATATTTATAATAAGATAAATATTGTTTCATATTAAATTTAATAATATTATTTTTCTAACATAAATTTTAATGGGACAAAGATAATATAATAATAGGAGTAAAATATATTAATTTATATATATTTATTAAGTTGTTTTCAAATTTTTAGTGGGGCAAATGCCCTCCTTCCTTCTCATTTAAGTGCATCTCTACCAGTATGATCTAATAATCTGACGAGTTCGGTTCTAATAATTATGAAGGACAACATAGAAGAGCGGACAACTCCACTCTCCACTTCATATTTTAAAATTTCTTTTTATTTTTATTTCCATAACTAACAGCAATTTTAATGGAATATTTTTAGAGTGTTATTTTTTTATTTTCAACAAATAAATTAATTTAAAATTAACATATAAAATAAAATCGGTCTTAACTTAGAGAGATAATATCACTTTAATAAAAAATTAATAAAATTTTATTATTTGTATAATTATATTAATAGAATATTAAAAATAATACAAAGTTTTAATTAAACTAAAATCAAATATTAGAATAATAAATCTCTATTTTAATTTAAAATTATTATCTATAATATATAATTCTATAAATGTTGAAATAAAATTAAATTTAAAACTAATATTTAAAATGTTCTAACAAATATTCCTCTTCATCTTCATTCTTCATAAAAAGAATGGTCGTTCCCATAGAAATTATTCAATCAAATAAAAAGTATCTTAATTTAGCAATATATAATAAAAATTAATAAATGTCAAATACTCAAATCTTAAATAAAATATATAATACAATTTTAAATATAAAAAAAACATGCAGATGCTGAAAAAATTCTATTTGAAGTGCTTTCTAATTTTCAAGTATTAGTATGTTTGTCATAAAAATTGGGGCTATTATCTGAATATTATTGTATGATTTTTTTTCTACTTTAATTATATATATACCTTTTTTTTTTTTTTACTTTAATTATATTATCTTTAAGGCGAAATTTTTAGATGATGAGAAATAAAGTCTTCGTCACCACTTTAAAATTCTCCATCAAAAAATCTTTATTTATATCTCCATTTTCTCGGATATTTTTAAAGTAAATAATTAAATTCGTCTCTAAAAAATTATTTATTCTCTAAATTAACTTTTAAAATTTTTTTAATTAAATTCGTTTTTTAAAGTTTTTAGTTTAATCATGTCAATCTTTCAGTCACTTTCTTTATCGACAGCATCAAAATTTACTAATATGACACGTTAAAAGATATCACAACATATATCTAGAAATCCTAATTGGCTATTAACATGATAAATTTATGAAACTAGAGCAAATCAAAACCTAATTAAAAAAAAACTTTGAGGCATTGAAATTTCTCAATTTAAAATTGATTTGATCTAGTTTTATAAATTTATTGTGTTATTAACCAATTAGGATTACCAGGTGTGTATGTGTTGTGATATAACTTGACGTGTCATATTAACAAATTTTTTATGGTGTCAAGAAAGTGATGAAAAGACCAACATGATTAACTTAAAACTTTTAAAATATGAGTTTGATGACAAAATCTTTTGGGGACAATTTGGAGAACGGATAATCTTTTAAGGACTAATTTAATCATTTACTCGATGTTTTTGTCCTTGTTTCTATCTTAGTTTTTAGATATCTCCACGAATATCCATGTTAATGAATTCTATTGCCATCCCTACTCTTAAATGTATAATGTAGATCCACTATTAGAAAATTGTTTATTACAGATGAATTTATAGATAAATTTAGTCTTTATTACAGATGAATTTTCAGTCACTAATAAAAGTACCGACAGATTTTTTTCTCGGTAATTTACCGACAAATTTTTCTTTATTACCAACAGATTTTTCTTCAGTAATCGTCTCATTCGCTTCACTAAAAATGACAGATTATTTGTCGGTATTTTGAACCTAGAAAAGCATTTACAATTTATATACAAATGAATTTTTCGTTTGTAAATCTGTCAGTAAGGTAAAACAAAGTTCTTTTTAGATTTTTTCATTGCAAAATAAATCTGTTTTTATACAAAATAAATATAAATTTAATTAAGACAAATTTTCATCTAATTTTCAGCTAACTTGTATTAGAACATTTATAGTATTTCAGAAAATAAACCAAGTTCGTCATATTATCAAACTAGAAGAAAAGTACTAAAAACAAACAAGTCAATTCAAAACATAAGCATAAATATATTGATACATCAACTATAATCTTCTATGCATTGTTCAACCATACTAAAATATCATCTATAATCTTTAGTGTTATTTTCATCCTTATCGTCATCATAGTCCTCATCTGAAGAGATTGAGAGTGGCAGCGATGACGATAGTAATAGAAAAGTATTAGAACTACTTGATGTTCTAACCATCTTGTAATAGCTAATATAAACTCCATTCCAACTCAAACGTAGAGAGTGTTTAAGATGATATCGATAAATACATATAGCAATGGAGCGAATATGAATAGAGCCATGGCCAGATATTAACAGCTGCTATAATTGACAATAGGATCAAAGCAAGAACCACTCCAAATTTTCCTATAGATCAGGACGCTGTTAGCTAAAAAACTAAAACACAAATTGATTGTCATTTTAACATAGAGTAATACATGTGAGTGAGTGAAAAGATGTAACACCTAATATAGAGAAGAAAAACATCAATACTGCTTATATTTGAACGACCTTTCGACTTCCAACTCGTGTTAAACCCAAGAGTCCTGCATTTTCACTTAATACCAAAGATACAAAGGAAAATACCATTAGCCAATGTCTTAGATATAATAGGAGGAGGGAAAAAATTAAAACAAAAAAGGGCAGAATAACATAGATCCTTAGTCTAAGAAAATTTTGACCGATAATTTTAAACGTAACAAAGTTTTTACACTGATGCATGGATCCAGTTACCGTATCGAAAAAGGCATCCAGAAGATTATTGATGTGTGAGCATCTTTTCTTTATTTTCTGTTTATTTTAAATTAGAATTTAATGAGTTTTAATCTTATTTTAGTGTTTGAAACCTCTTTGAATGCTACTTTGAGTTGCTTTATTGTTTTAATTATTTTAGGTAAAGTTTAGATCGATTTAGCAGAGTTCGTGTGCAAGAAAAGAGAAGAGTTTGAAAGCTGCCAAGCTGGTGCTAAATGTAGACCTAGGCGTTTAGAGCCAGCAACTCAGAAACGCGTGGAGGCCCTCTGCCCATTGGGGCGCTAAACGCCAAGCCTGGCGTTTAGCGCCAGGAAGACAGAATCAAAGGAGGAGCTTCTACCCACTAGGGCGCTAAACGCCGAATTTGGCATTTAGCTCCAATGATCCGGATCACACTTTTCACATGGAGTATCTTTAGTTGGATTTAGCTTTCAATTGTTATATCTTATTTTATTTTAGTCATTTTTAATTACAAATAAAATCTTTTAACATTAGAATTTATTATTTTATTTTAGTTTCAAATCAAATTAAGTTAGATATAAAAGGAAAAAGATTTAGCCCTTAGGAGGATCTTCTCACTTATGCACTTTTGCATTTTTGGAACCCTAATTTTCTCTCTGAGTCATGAGCCACTAAACCTCCTTGGTTAAGGTTAAGAGTTCTGTTTATTTCTATGGATTAATACTATTTCCATTCTATTTTAATTTATGTATTGATTTAGTTTTAAGGATTACTTTCGTTCTTCATCTTATGAATCTGACTATATCAGAAGAACAACCCTTATTTGAGTTCTTGTGATTCTTGAAAAAGTTATCTCATTTGAATACTAGCTTGAAAGTAAACTCCTCATAATCTACTAATTACTTGGACTTAATGGGATACGTGACATATAATCCTCTTATATTTGGGTAATTAGGATTTTTGTGGCTAATAAACCAGAATTGAACCTAACCCTCTAATCTATATTAAGTGACCAAGAAATTGGCGGTTGATTAGGTTAGAGGAGACCAAATCACTAAGTAATTAGGGTTTAGTCAATTACAGTTTGCAATGAAATGAATCTTGCATGATTAAAATAGTTGGTAAGAAAACTTAATCCGGAAGAATAAATAACTCTGAAACCTTAATTGTTTTCTCACATACATTTCATGTAACATCCCAACTTTTTGAATCAAATTATTATTTAATAACTAATTAATTAATTAAAATGGTAATGATTTAAGATATGAATTTCAAATTTAAACATATGAGAGTACTAGTGGTAGTAAATCTCTAACCGACAATAAACAATCTTTTAAAAATATAGTCATAATTAATTCTAAATTTATTAGATTTGAATGATATTTAGTTATATGAAAAGATAAGAATACTAGCTCTATTCCTTAAGTTCAGTATAAAATCAAATTCAAATTAAATTAGGTAGATAAATCGGTTACAAGTTCAGAAAATTGCGTTCTTATTAGCCAGCCTGATATACTAACAGTATTTCGAGAATATCTCAATCTATGGTTATCCGATTGACTTCATTTAAGATTCTTTTTAAAGATAATTCAATTTTCTATAAATTTGTCCTTAATAGCTAATTCCAAATTCTAAACGTAGAAAAAGTTATAGGGCTCACAAAGTGACGATCCAAATTGAAGATTTTACCTAAATGCCTCCTAACATAATCTACACATACCTGAGAGTTATTTGATCCTTCCTCTCTAATTCTATTCCCTTTTTCTATACAAAACATTCTAGTATACACAAAGTCTAGTCATGAAACAAGTCTCTCTTCACTAACAAACCGCATCTATTTGCATCATCGGAATACCTAGCGGAACTTCACTCGAGGTAGGGAGTTTTGTGCTAATTTTTATATGTCATATCTTAAATATTTTTTAACATATATGTTAGCATTGCACGTCATGATACAATGTCTCTTTTCTTCATACGCATTATGCATTATAATAACAATCTTATGTGCATTAAAGAACTGAGGGAATGATCCTTCGAAAAGGGAAGGTAACCCCCAAAGACAAGATAATTGAGATGATCCTTCAGTAAGGGAAGGTGATCAACAAACTTTTGAGAACCTTCGGTAAGGGAAGAAAACTCCCATCCATTTTATAATAATATATCTTGGTTGTCATAACTTCCTTCATGTGTATGTCTAAATAACCTTGATTGTAAATTGAACTGAGGGAATGATCCTTCGGTAAGGGAAGGTGACTCCCAAAGACAAGATATCGATATGATCCTTTGGTAAGGGAAGGTGATCGATCGAGATGATCCTTTGGTAAGGGAAGGTGATCGCCAAAACGTTTGGGATAAGAACCTTCGGTAAGGCAAGGGGACTCCCACCTTTTATACCGGTTTGAGCTCAATACCTTCCATAAAAGCTACGAGAAAAAGTAATGAAAAGTACAATGAAAAGTGTGATCATGATTGTTCTTCTTTTATTTTTTTTATTTTATGATTATGTTTATTATTGCATTCAAAGATCCTTCTTTTTTCCAAAGTTCCTTTTTGTATGATGTATGATATTGTTTAAAGATCTTTATTTTATTCAAATCTATTCTGTTTGACTTATCTATGGAAATGTTACTATTCTTCTCTTATTTATTATTTATTTTGCCTTACTTTATGGCCTATGAGAACATCATACCAAGGTTCATGAGTTTACATTTATATGTTTTAAACGCTATAGGCATTTTGTATGCATCACACATGTCATAGCATAAGTAAATGAGAAGCATCTAAAAGTCACACCACTCCGATTAACAAGGACTTTTGAAAATAATAATTGAATAACATTGCATTATCAATATTTTTATATTAAAACTCGGAGTGGCTGGAGATGGATACGACGACACCATATAGATAAACTATTGAGAAACTTTTGTTTCTCACCCCTCTCTCCGTACCATCTTCAGGAACGATGCAGTACGAAGTAATACAGTTGAGGTGAAAAGACAAGTGCACTAGTGGGAGCAAGTTATCGAGGACGTAGATACAAAACATTAAACGTTTACCTTAAGAAGGAAGAATATGCGATTGTTTTGGCCATAGTTAAACAAATTAAGAGAATTAGGATTTTCTATGTGTCTTGTTTTATCCTTATTGACTGATTGCAATTGTAACTATTATGTTTTCTTTTTTATTTGGTATGAGTAAAGCTTGTCATTGTTGTGCTTTCATGGTTTAGCACACCGATTTTTCATGTTAGTATTTTCAAATCCACTTATATTTTTCAACTAGTAAATAAAAACTAATTATTCGATGTTTTTATATATAAATTATTTTATATAAATATTTCATATTTGTTTTAAAAAAAAAATTTACGAGATTTTGAATATCAGCTACTAAATATAATTCAAATAAAGCTTAACTCAGTTTAAAAGTATTAGGGTGTTACATTTGGTATCAGAGCAATTTGATCCCATAGGACACTTGCAAGATTAATTTGTTATCATTTAGTTATAAATAGTATTATATCGTGAAATTTTTTCTATGTGATGAATTTAGATTAGAAATATTTGATCATCTAATAGTAAAAGTTATTGTGCTCTTGAATGTTTTGTTTGAGACTTATTGCCGTAATTTTATGATCAAAATGTGTATGTGTTAATGTCAAAACATAGATCATCTAGGAACACCCCACTCATAGTTAAAGATATATCCAAATACACATGAGACGTAAAAAAAAAAGGTTAGAAAATTATGTTTTTGTCACTTTATATGCTTAGCATGTGTTTTATTTATCCTCTCATTTTCATGTTGTTGTATGATGCTTTTGTTATCGTGATTATTGTTTTATACTTTATTCTTTCTTTTCTTATTTTATACTCATACATTTTAATCATTCAAATTCTTCTATGTGTAAAATCTATCATCTTTAGGTCTTTGTAATTGAGAGTACATGCATATCCTTATTTTTTTTTATAAATTCTATTTTTATAATTATTACTACTATCTCGCAAGCCATTTAAGCTAAGAGTACATGCATTTTTATGAACTCTATGTGATTATTTAGTATGTCCTATTATTATAAAATTCTCTTATACATGTGACCTTACACGATTTTTTTATGTGTATGCTCTTTATGTTACTATTATTACCTCCTTGATCAGAAGAAAGAAGAGAATGTGAAGCAATTGACTTGCATGAGACTAATTATCTTTACTTTTTTGAACCCTGTTTATCATGTTTTTGCTTAGCTTGATTTGACATTAGCTTTCTTGATTAGTTTTTTCTTTTTTTTCTCTTTGGTGTTTGAATAAAAAAAATGAATGAAATTATCTATCATGTGAATCTATTTTATATAATCATATTAAATTTAATTCACATTTAGTGCACTTAGTTAGTTCATGATGAGAATAGAGAATAAAACTGTTTTGTAACTTTACTTGATTTGATTGAATGTATGGATTGATTGAACTTATGTATGTTAGGAACTATCATATATTCCTATAAAAAAAAGGGTAGATAAAAGGTAGATAAAACCTACTAGGATAAGATGAGGTTGATTAGTATGTTCTTAGAAGACGCAAATTTTGAGGACAAAATTCTTTTTTTAAGGGGGGTGAGAATGTAACATCCCAACTTTTTGAATCAAATTATTATTTAATAACTAATTAATTAATTAAAATGGTAATGATTTAAGATATGAATTTCAAATTTAAACATATGAGAGTACTAGTGGTAGTAAATCTCTAACCGACAATAAACAGCCTTTTAAAAATATAGTCATAATTAATTCTACATTTATTAGATTTGAATGATATTTAGTTATATAAAAAGATAAGAATACTAGCTCTATTCCTTAAGTTCAGTATAAAATCAAATTCAAATTAAATTAGGTAGATAAATCGGTTACAAGTTCAGAAAATCGCGCTCTTATCAGCCAACCTGATATATTAACAGTATTTCGAGAATATCTCAAGTTGTAGTTATCCAATTGACTTCGTTTAAGATTCGTTTTAAAGATAATTCAATTCTCTATAAATTTATCTCTAATAGCTAATTCCAAATTCTAAACGTAGAAAAAGTTATAGGGCTCACAAAGTGACAATCCAAATTGAAGATTTCACCTAAATGCCTCCTAACATAATCTGCACATACCTGAGAGCTATTTGATCCTTCCTCTCTCATTCTATTCCCTTTTTCTATACAAAATATTCTATAATACACAAAGTCTAGTCATGAAACAAGTCTGTCTTCACTAACAAACCGCATCTATTTGCATCATTGGAATACCTAGCGGAACTTCACTCGAGGTAGGGGGTTTTGTGCTAATTTTTATATGTCATATCTTAAATATTTTTGAACATATATGTTAGCATTGTACGTCATGATACAATGTCTCTTTTCTTCATACGCATTATGCATTATAATAACAATCTTATGTGCATTAAAGAACTGGGGGAATGATCCTTCGGTAAGGGAAGGTGACCCCCAAAGACAAGATAATCGAGATGATCCTTCAGTAAGGGAAGGTGATCGGCAAACTTTTGGGAACCTTCGGTAAGGGAAGGAAAATCCCATCCATTTTATAATAATATATCTTGGTTGTCATAACTTCCTTCATGTGTATGTCTAAATAACCTTGATTGTAAATTGAACTGAGGGAATGATCCTTCGGTAAGGGAAGGTGACTCCCAAAGACAAGATATCGATATGATCCTTCGGTAAGGGAAGGTGATCGCCAAAACGTTTGGGATAAGAACCTTCGGTAAGGGAAGGGGACTCCCACCTTTTATACCGGTTTGAGCTCAATACCTTCCATAAAAGCTACGAGAAAAAGTAATGAAAAGTACAATGAAAAGTGTGATCATGATTGTTCTTCTTTTATCTTTTTTTTTTATTTATGATTATGTTTATTATTGCATTCAAAGATCCTTCTTTTTTCCAAAGTTCCTTTTTGTATGATGTATGATATTGTTTAAAGATCTTTATTTTATTCAGATCTATTCTGTTTGACTTATCTATGGCAATGTTATTATTCTTCTCTTATTTATTATTTATTTTGTCTTGTTTTATGGCTTATGAGAACATCATACCAAGGTTCACGAGTTTACATTTATATGTTTTAAACGCTATAGGCATTTTGTATGCATCACACATGTCATAGCATAAGTAAATGAGAAGCATCTAAAAGTCACACCACTCCGACTATCAAGGACTTTTGAAAATAATAATTGAATAACATTGCATTATCAATGTTTTTATATTAAAACTCGGAGTGGCTGGGGATGGATACGACGACACCATATAGATAAACTACTGAGAAACTTTTGTTTCTCACCCCTCTCTCCGTACCATCTTCAGGAACGATGCAGTACGAAGTAATACAGTTGAGGTGAAAAGACAAGTGCACTAGTGGGAGCAAGCTATCGAGGACGTAGATACAAAACATTAAACGTTTACCTTAAGAAGGAAGAATATGCGATTGTTTTGGCCATAGTTAAACAAATTAAGAGAATTAGGATTTTCTATGTGTCTTGTTTTATCCTTATTGACTGATTGCAATTGTAACTATTATGTTTTCTTTTTTATTTGGTATGAGTAAAGCTTGTCATTGTTGTGCTTTCATGGTTTAGCACACCGATTTTTCATGTTAGTATTTTCAAATCCACTTATATTTTTCAACTAGTAAATAAAAACTAATTATTCGATGTTTTTATATATAAATTATTTTATATAAATATTTCATATTTGTTTTAAAAAGAAAAATTTTACGAGGTTTTGAATATCAGCTACTAAATATAATTCAAATAAAGCTTAACTCAGTTTAAAAGTATTAAGGTGTTACATTTCACACCAATTCTACTGTTTGCTTTCTTACTCTCTGAATTTCTGTTTAATGTGATTTTACAACTCTCAAAAAACCACTTTCTACTTGCTTGACTAAGTGAGTCATTCGACTATTGTTGCTCAGTCCATCAATCCTTGTGGGATCGACCCTCACTCACCTGAGGTACTACTTGGCACGACTTGGTGCACTTGCTGGTTAGTTTGTGGACTTTGAATTCCGCACCAATTATTGATACCCTGAAATCATTGAAACTAGCTATATAAGTTTAATTTTGTAGAGTTACATGCTCGTACAGATTGGAATATTGTAGAATCAGATTATACCAGCCAACCAACACCACGGCTAAGGATAGAAGGTAGAACAGGAGTTGCACTTCCAAATCTTGATGCTGCAATGAATGTCCCAGTTGACCGCTCCATAAAAGAAAAATAATTAAACTTAAATTTAAATTAATGTAGGTTCTATGAAACTTGAAAATTTTATCTTTTTCTCTTTTCACATGATTCTATTATGTGAAAATTAAGAATGATCCAAATCTATATAATAGTATAAGATAGTATAATATGACAAACTGTTATAATCTACGACAACAACATAATCAAACAGAAAACATGAAAACATACTTACAGAACTCTTAACTAATAAAGATCTGATCATAAGAAAAGCAAACAATTACCGCAATAGCAACCAGTGACGATGGCAAAATTAGCAGCATAGTTGACACCTAACCATAATATTTGCAAGACCAAGACTCTTCCGATGCTTCAAGATTAACCCAATTCCAGTACCAGAAACCCTTAATCCTAAAAACAATCATAAAGGTCACAAACAAAACACATAGAAACCATATGGATATTTTGTTTCTGTTTGCATGACTAAAACATTGGAATAAGCCAAAATTATTTTCAAACTAGGAGTAATTTTGCATCTCAAAATTCAAAACCCCACACTTCTTTTTTGCATTTCTCAGCAATGTGAATAATCCAATCAAGCTGAACATCATATGAATTAGCAAAATAATCACAGAGCCAGATTAACGAAGCACAAAAGCAGAGTATGAAAAATCTAAAATTCGCACAGAAAAATTGAACCCTAAGATTTATCACGAAGAACAGAATCACAAAAGCATAGTATACCTAATTAAAATTCATACAAAAACACGAGTGAAAGTTCAAAGGTATTAAATTTCATACTCCATCTGTATCAAGAACAAATAAATCCCTAATTAAAATTAGCGTAAAAAATTGAAGAGTTGAAATTAGAGATGGTTACGAGAAGAATTGAGAAAGCCAGATGAGATTAGATGGAAGGAGCGCCAGAGGAAGCAGATGCAATGAGAGCGGTGGTGGCGGAAGCTCGTGCAACGAGAGCGGCAGTAGAGAGAGCTCGTGCGACGATGCGGCGAAGGGAGCAAACGCAATGAGAGTGGCGGTGGAGGGAGCTCATGTGATGCAAGTGGCGACGACGTCAGCGGTGGAGAAAGCTCGTGCGACAGAGAAGTCACGTTTGAGAGAGAGAGAGAGAGAGAGAGAGAGAGAGAGAGAGAGAGAGAGAGACTCAAATTTGTGACAGATTTTTTAAGTGATAGCGAATGAATTTTCTGTTGGTAATAAGTCTGATATCAAAATGTCAATTTTATCGACAGAATTATCGAGAGATTTATAATTTGTTCGTAAATTTTTTTAAAAACTTTTATTTTTTTACTGACAAAAAAATCTTTCAAAAATTCATCTATATTTTCGACAGTAAAATTTTATCTTAAAAATTTATTTTTAATATATTATTTTCTAGTAATGATAACATTTATTTATAAATGAAATTAAATAGCAAAAAAAAAAAATAGTCACTAAAGAATAAAAGATAATTAAATCTGCCTTCCTTTAATTTCATCCTTGTTTTTCACTCAAGCCATTACAAAATTTTATGATGCTAATAAATGTCATAGTTTGAGACTAGACCCTTTGGTAACGTTTGTGCCACTCAATAAAAATTGACATAACTGTTAGACTTGACTCACCCAAAATAGTTAAACATACACATGTGCTTGTCCTAAAGAGTCACAATACCCTTCCTTTTGAACTAGATTATGCATATCCTGTTTCAACAATCTTAGCAAATTGCAAACTAAATAGTTTCTATTTCATCTCGATTCATTTCATTAAAGCATCTCTATGGGATATAGGGGCCTCCAAAACCCAATCAATCTTCAACATCAAATCAGTTATTCAAAGACTTTACCTGCTCCCTTAGCTTCTCACTTGATTTTGGTATCATCATCTTGTCCAATCAAATATATAGCTCCCTTCGATTCACCAAAATGTGTTCATTTCTAATTCAATTATCTATCTTTGACATTTTGCATCACCAGGATAAAGAAATGCTCGAATGACTGATGTTGACAGTATATTTCTTTTTATTCTTTCATGTAAAAATTAATTACTTCAAGAAATCTTATAATTTCTTTTAATTTCTAATTAGATCTATCTCTATAATTTATTATGAATAAAAAATTAAATTAATTCTTAAACAAATTTATATCTGGTATTTTTTTGACAAATTTTTATTTTTTAAAAGTCCATCGGATAGATTTAGTTTTGGTTATTTTTATAGAAGACTAATTTATCTTGTAATAATAATTTTATAATCTAATTGTCTTATTTAAAGTTTGTTAGAGATTTTTGTGGCTAATAATTTTTAGTATGAAAAAAAATAAAATAATCTGTTGAAATGAATTTGTATCGAGTAATTGCATTAGTATATGGATTTATAATTTTTTTACCTACAAAACGTAAGTTATATATTTTACTTCTTTTTATTTTAAAATCTGCAAAATGTAGGTTATGATTTATTTATTTTTTTTAATTATTAAATATAAAATACTTCTTAAAAAAAAATTGTTAGCACATATGTCATTCAAAATTTCAGATTCATATTATCTAAATGTTGCATAAATTGTCATAGACTTTCGTACATAATTTCTTATTCGACGTTAATGACTCAACCTAAATTAGTTTACATTGGTTATAATTAATATTCAAAATATAAAAAATGATGAAATCGTACATAAAAAATAGGGTTAAGTACTATTTTCGTCCCTAAGGTTTGGGGTAAAAATTAAAATCGTCTCCGGCCTTTTTTTATTATTAAAATCATCCTCAACATTACAAAACGTTATAAAATCGTCATTTTCCACTTCAATTTTATTTTTTTTTACCATATTACCCTTCATTATTAATAAAAATAATATTTAAAAAAAAGAGCAAAATCCCATCCCACCCCCACCCATCTCTTCGGTCTCTCCCCCCACCCTTCCCCCAATCCCCTTCCTTCTACTCTTCACTATCACCCTCTTCTTCTCACCTTCGCCGTGGCAATTACTACTGTCGGAGGACACCCACCCCTCTTCCCCTTCCTCTTCTCACTCTTCCCCAATCCCCTTCCAACTTCTCACTCTTTCCCAATTCCCTTCCTCTTCTCACTCTTCTCCAATCCCCTTCCACCTCCTCCGTCTCCCTTTCCTCACCACCATTACCATTGCCACCATAGCTAGCTATTCATTACTCACAACACTTTTTTTTCCACCAACAACAATAATCCCAAAATAAATTAACAGCAACATTCACAAAATAAATCAACAAAAAAATCAGAGGCAGAAGAAGCATAACAATTTCAATAATCACAGTAATTTCAATAAACAATAATTCAATAATCATCAACTATAATTTCAGTTTTCAGATCCAAAAACAGCAAAATAACAGAAATTAAAAAAATTAAAAAATTACAGAAGAAGAAGCATAAGTTCAAGCAAAAGCAGAAGAAGAAGTAGAGGCAGTGATAGAAGAAGAAGCAAAGGCAGTCACAGAAGAAGAAGCAGCACCGGCGGAGTCCCCCTCCCGATGACGACGCGACGGCGTGGTCTCCCGATGACGACGCGACGGCGGCGGCGGCGGCGAACCCTAGAAACGAATAAGTAGCGCGACGGCGGCGGCGAGAAGAAAAGTTGAGGTTGGAATTAGGGTTGGGGTTTTGAAGAGAGGGGCATGAGGAAGGGGATGGGGGTTACGGGAGTGGGGGTGAGGGGTGAGGGGGTTACAGGAGGGGAGTGAGGGGGTTACGGGAGTGGGGAGTGGGGTGGGGGATGGGGGGTTTGTTTTAATTTTTTAATATTATTTTTAATTATTTTTATTAATAATGAAGGGTAATATGGTAAAAAAATAAAATTGAAGTGGAAAAGGACGATTTTATAGCGTTTTGTAACGTTGAGGATGATTTTAATAACAAAAAAAGGTTGGGGACAATTTTGATTTTCATCCCAGACCTTAGGGACGAAAACAGTACTTAACCCTAAAAAATATAACCATTATCGTTGACTAATTGGTACGCGAACAACTGGAAGCTAATTGCGAGAAACAAGTATTATCCACGACATACGCTCCCATTATCCAAACAAACAACAGTATAAGGGGGTCATCTATCTTTTGACAATTGTATCGCGATGCACGACACAACAACCTGAATAGATGTGTTAGACAAGCTGCTCCCAACTATAAGTACGAATCTATTAGAAATCTCGAAGAATAGATAAAAACTTTGAGTTAGCAGAATTGATTGATTTGTCTGAAACACCGCATTTTCAAGTAAGTAGAATATGTGAGTCCAGACATATTACTTGATGGATTTTTGGATGTCTAATGGTTCGGTGTCTCTACATTGTCAAGCATATACTAAATTTATCTTTCCCAACTTGTGATCATGCAGATCGAACTGTTTGTAAAAATTTGTTATGCAATTTTTCACAAAAAATGAGTGACTGCTGTCTGATATATCCGTTACGATTTCTATTAATCGGCAAGCCAAGAATATATAGTACGTCATTTAAGATGACCATCATTTTGCCAATTTGAAAAATAAAATTGTAAGTTTTAAGCCTCTATCTTTCACTAAAGTACTCAACAATGCATGAACAGACCTAATTTTTGCTAGGACGGTTAAAATAATCTTATTGTAGGTCTCCAATGCATAAAAATTTTTGAACAATAAGGTCCTAGTAACATGCAGTATAATAATAATAATAATAGATTGATAATATATTAATAATGTAATAACAACAATGACTACTAATGCTACTACTATTACTACTACTACTACTACTAATAATAATAATAATAATAATAATAATAATAATAATAATAGTAACAATATAAGAATATCAATAATAATAATATAATAATAATAACAACAGCAACAATAATATGATATTAATAACGATAATAATAATATAATAATAACAATATATTAATAACAGGAATAATAATAACAAAAATAACAGTATAATAATAATAATAATAATAATAATAATAATAATAATAATAACAGAAATATTCAAAATAATAATAATTATAACTAACAGTAGTATTATATAATAAAAATATACTAAAAACTAATAACTATAATAATAACAATAAACAAATAAAATTATCTATAATTAAAATAAAAAAAATACTTACACATTAAGAATTATCTAGATGTTTAATAATATGCTTCTCAATTAACGTAAATTCACAAATAATTTTAACATATATAAATTTACGCAGCAAAAAAAATTTCTCACAACCCTCATCGGAAAAAGAAAAAATCTCTCCTCAAACAAAACTTTATTTGTGTTTCTCACTGAACATTTATTTTTTACTAACTTGAGCAAAACATAAATGAAGTGTGAATGGGAGTGGCAACACTACTCGAACCCGCGGGTATCCATTCCACCCATATTCATTCGGGGTGGGTAATTACCTACCCCCGCACCAAGGCGGGTTTTAACGGGCGGATTCTTGTGCGGGGTGGGACGGGGTCGGATTTAGGTTAAACCCGCCCCTACCCACCACGGTATATATAATATATATAAATATATATATATTTTTAATATATAATATATGTAGCGTATATAAAATAATTAGTAAAATAATTAATAATATTATATCATATATAAATGTTTACTTTAGTTTATGTTATGTATGTAAATGGTGGTTATATAATTTTTAAAATTTTATTTTATTTGTTGGATTTAATAATTATAGGGGCGGGTAGGGATGGGGCGGGTACCCGCAGGGGCGGGTTAGGGTTTAATATTTTACTACCTGCAGGTAGGACGGGGCGGGTTTCATGCGGATTTTTTGTAGGGTGGGGCGGGGTCGGGTAGAGCAAAAACCTGCCCCTACCCGCCCCATTGCCATCCCCAAGTGTGAAGCATATAAAGGACCAGCTTTTATACATGTCGAACATGCACTATTTCTCACCTGTAAAACACAAGTTTCAACTTTTTTTACATTCTGTAAAACGCAAGTTGCATTTTATTTGTTTCAAGGAAAAAACGGTTTTTGAAAGTTTGTTACACAGCTGCATGCACTGCGTGATGTATATAAATTGCTTGTAAATTATAATGAATTCAATTTTTTTCTGTCATTTTTGTATCTTCTTTTTATTTTCTCTGATTTTTCTGTTTTGTTTTTTCTCTCTAGTTTTGTTCTTTCTCTGTTCTTTCACTCATTCAATAGAGATTGATGAGAGTTCATATCTCTTCTGCCATGCATTTTAACATGGTGCGGTGAGCGTGGAGAAGAGATAAGCACTCCGATCAACAAGACTGAGAGCAGAAGATCTGAATCCAGCAATAACGTGGATTCATCGACGTTTATCTTTATTCCATTCTTTCTCTATCAATTTTTCTTTTCTTGAACACTTTGTTCAGTAACAATGGCAGATCAATCCGTGGCTTCAACCAATTTAATGGATGCTCAATCGATTGCAAACTTCTTGAGCCAAATTTTTGCAATTCAGGCTCACATTGGCAAAAGTTTGATTAGTCCCATGCAAGATTCAGCAATCCCTTTCTTCATTCATCCAAGTGAAAGCCCTGGTAAACCTCTAATTTCGACTATTTCGAATGCCAACAACTATAGCTCATGGAGTAGAGCAATGCTATTGGCTCTTAAATCAAAGAACAAATTGAAGTTCATCGATGGATCAATCACAAAATTAAATGAAGATGATGCACTCTTCGAAGCATGGGAGAGATGCAATACCTACTTAGTTTCTTGGATAAACCTATCACTTAGTCCATAAATTTCTGAAAGCGTCATATGGAACAATGTAGCCTTTGATCTTTGGAAGAATTTAAAACATAGGTACTATCAAGGAGACAAATTTAGAGTGGCTGAATTACAAGAAGAATGATTTCAATTGAGGCAAGGGGATGCGAGTATCAGAACTTATTATACCAAATTGAAATCAATTTGGGAAGACCTGAGTAATTTTCAACCAATTCCAAGTTGCAATTCTTGCACTTAGGTATGCACGTATGGATTTAGAATAATGAGAGAATATAGAAGTGAAGATCACACAACTCGATTCCTTGGAGGTCTTAATGACCAATACGCAAGCGTTAAATCACAACTCATGTTGTTGAATCTTATGCCTGACATCAACACTGCCTTCTCTTAACTCAGCAATAAAGACAGTTCAATGACATGTAAGAATTGAAAGTTTTCTTTAATAAAGTAAGTTCAGCTGATTCAAAAAGACCAGCACATCAAGGCAGCAGTGATAGAAATGAAGGGAGAGACAGTGGAAGAGGAAGGTCTCAGGCTACAGGAAGAGGACGAGAAAGAATGCAATGTACGTTTTGTGATACGCAGGGCCACACCATCGACACATGCTACAAGAAGCATGATTTGCCACCACACTTAAGGCAAAGGCAATTCAGCAGCATTAATCACATTGCTGTTGAGACACCAACTGAGAAGAGAACTGATGATCTCATTACTAACAGCGCTAGCAATTATCTTCAGGAAGCTCATGATTCTTTACTATCTAACCTCACTTCTCAGCAAAAGGAAGCTATTATGATGATTCTCAAAGGACAAGAGGATTAGCAACATCCCCAAATCACAAATCAGGTTCAATATTCCCTAAACACCACTCTTTCAAACCAAGGTAAAGTCATCATTTTAAAATACAGCAGCAATATTTCATCCTTTGTCGCTGCAAAATCATCCCTGTAGGTCATAGATACTGGGGTTACAGATCATGTAACTTTTGATTTAAGTGACTTTCAATCTTATCACCAAATCAATCCTATAGTTGTTAGAATGCCTAATGGAAGCCACACAATTAGTATCATTGTTGGCACAATTAGGTTTTCGAACCAACTATTTCTCTCAAATGTGCTATTTATTCCAAGTTTTGACTTTAAATTAATTTCAGTTTTAAAATTAACTAACAGACTAAAATGCCAAATGCTTATAAATGATACCATTTGTGAGATACAGGACCGAGCTATTTTAAAGAGGATTGGAGTAGCTAAGTGTGCGGATGGACTCTATACAATGGATAGTCAAGTAAACTCACGCAATCCTCATCATATGCATGACACACACAAATCATCAATCACTCTTGCAGCAGTTGTCACAACGGATGGCACCCACACTCAAATTAGCACTGTATCATCTAATAAAGTGAATGCACTTTGGCATTCTCGATTAGACCATGTACCTCTACATAGATTGCAAATAATGCATAAAACGCATCCCTTTATTGATTGTAATGAAGGAATAAGTCCATGTCATTATTGTCACTTAGCTAAACAAAAGAGATTACTTTTTTCTTGTAGCACTTCAAAATCAAGTAACTATTTTGATATGTTACATCTTGACATTTGGGGTCCCATATCCACTCTTTCAATTCATGGTTACAAATACTTTCTAAAAATTGTCGATGATAAGAGCAGATACACTTGGGTACACTCCATGAAAGCAAAATCTAAAACTTCTAAAATTGTAAAGAATTTTGTCAAATTTGTACAAACTCAATTCAATAAAACTGTGAAATGTTTAAAAACTGACAATGGACCTGAATTTTCTTTAAAATATTTTTATGCATCAAATGGAATCATGCATCATACATCATACATCTTGTGTGAAAATCCCACAACAAAATGGAATAGTTGAGAGGAAGCATCAACATATCCTCAATGGTGCAAGAGCACTACTTTTTCATTCTTCTTTGCTAAAATACTTTTGGAGTTTTGCAGTTCAACATGCTGTACCTTTAATTAATGTGCAGCCAAGCCAATTTCTTAAAAATAAGTCCCGATTTGAACTATTTTTTAACAAAATTCCAGATTTATCAAACTTGAGAGTCTTTGGTTGCTTATCATATGCCTCTACTCTAACTAATGCAAGAAGTAAACTTGATCCGAGAGCTAAGAAATGCATTTTCTTAAGATTCAAAGAAGGGACTAAAGGTTTTACTCTTATGGATCTCAACTCCAAAAATATATTCACTTCAAGAGATGTAATTTTCTATGAATCTCAATTTCCATACTTAATAACATCTTGTGCATCTCATGTTGACTCATTGCCTCAACATTCACCATATCTGCATAGTTCAAAAATCATTCATTTGACCCATTCACTTATGACACTTATTATATCAGTGACACACACACACACACCGGCCCCAACTGCACAAACACCACTCACACCAAATTCACCAATTTCATCGCCACTAATCTCATCCCAAGAAAATCAAACTTCACAAAACATTCCATGTATTCATGACATTTCACACACACACACACACACACTCCAATTGAAACAAGAAAATCAACCAGAATTAAAAGACCTCCATCTTATCTTCAGGAATACCATTATAAGATAAATAGCACATACACTGCTGCCAACTCTCTTTGCAGGTACCCTATCTCAACATACATGTCTTATGATGCACTTAGTTCAACACACAAATCCTTCTCTTTGGCTGTTGCTACAACTGTTGTACCTAGTGATTATGGGGAGGCTGCTGTTCATCCTTGCTGGAGAGAAGTCATCCAAAGTGAACTTGAAGCTTTGAAGAGAAATCAAACTTGGTAGATCATGAAGCTCCCTGATGGCAAAAGAGCTATAGGTTGTAAGTGGGTGTTTCGAATCAAATTTTACCCTGACAACTCAATCGAAAGATAAAAGGCCAGACTTGTGGCCAAAGGTTTCACGCAAATAGAGTGTGCAGATTTTCTTGATACATTTAGTCCAGTCGTGCGCATGACCATGTTGAGGGTTGTTCTAGCACTAGCAGCAGCCAAGCATTGGCACATCAAGCAGTTGGATGTCAACACTGCTTTTCTACATGGTGACTTAAATGAAGAAGTCTACATGTCCCTTCCTCCAGCACTTCAACACTCTGAAACTGGTTCCAATTTGGTATATAAATTAGAAAAATTTCTCTATGGACTATGCCAGGCTAGTAGGCAGTGGAACTTGAAATTAACCGACACTCTCACCTCAGCTGGGTTCACAAAATTAGAATCAGATCATTCTCTCTACACTAAGGTTACAGCTCAGGGTGTGACCATTATCATGGTCTATGTTGATGCTTTGGTCCTAACCGGTGATGAAATCCATGAAATTAAATCAATTAAAGTTTTACTTGATGACAAATTCAAGATTAAGGAAATCTCAAATTCTTCTTAGGTATGGAGGTGGCCAGAACCTCACAAGGCATTCACTTGTGTCAATGCAAATATGCTCTCGACATACTCAAGGATTTTGGCTTCTTTAATTGCAAACCAGCAAGCACACCAATAGATTATACCTCTGTTTCAAAATTGTCAAAGGCAAAAAGGACAACGCTGGCCGATCACACTCCTTATTGGTAATTAGTTGGACGCTCTTATATCTCACGAATATTAGGCCAGATATTGCTTATGCAGTGGGAAGACTTAGTCAGTTTATTGTGCAACTAATATTCATATGCAAGCAGCACAAAGGGTTTTAAGATATTTGAAGGGTTTTTCATCGACTGGTGTTTTTTTTTTTTCAGAAACAAATGATCTAAAACTTATTGGATTCTTAGATGCGGATTGGGCCACATGCACAGACACTCGGAGGTCACTCACTGGCCATTGTTTTTATCTTGGGAGCTCATTGATCAGTTGAAAAAGTAAGAAACAAAGTATAGTGGCGAGATCTTCATCCGAAACGGAATATAGAGCTTTAGCCCTTGCTACATGTCAAGCTCAGTGGTTGAGTTACATCATGCGCGATTTAGGAATGTCTTTGAAAGAACCTATAACCCTGTTTTGTGACAATAGATCAGCTATACATATTGCAATAAATCCCATCTTCCATGAAAGAACTAAGCATATAGAAGTGGACTGTCACATAGCCAGAAATCAACACCTCTCTTGCTTGACACATTTGATGCCAGTATCCTCATCTAATCAGCTTGCTGATTTCCTTACTAAGGCTCTTGTACCAGGTCCCTTTACATCTAACATTGGCAAACTAGGCCTCTTAGACATACACAGATCTAGTTTAAGGGAGGCTATACCTTGAGTCTTAGTTTGAGAGAGGCTGTAATTGTAGTAGATAAATGTTGCAGCGTAATCAAACTAGTCATAGTTAGATTAGTTAGTGATTATTTATGCAAGCTAGCACTAGAGTTTGTTAGAAAAGTTAGTGAACTAGAAGATTAGGTTTTTGAAAGTTTGTTATACAGCTGCATGCACTGCGTGATGTATATAAATTGCTTGTGAATTATAATGAATTCAATTTCTTTCTGCCATTTTTGTATCTTCCTTTTATCTTCTCTGATTTTTCTGTTTTAATTCTTCTCTCTAGTTTTGCTCTCTCTCTGCTCTTTCACTCATTTAATAGAGATTGATGAGAGTTCATATCTCTTCAACCATGCATTTAAACACGGTCAATGAAGCAAAATTTATCTCGCGTATGGTGACATGTTTTCTCTCTCCAATGCATGCTGATTCTGCATCAATACAAAATGCAGATTGCATTATGATGCAAAGTATAACTTACATTTTGCAAGTCTGTTATATAATAGATCCACATTTCTACATAATACACCATGATGCAATAAGATTAAATTACAATATTTTTTTTATCTATTCTAAAATTAATTTCTGGACTTTTGTCCAAGATGCATATAAAAAATTTAATTGAAAAAAATAAATAAACTAAATTATCTAGTAAAAATAATTTTTGAGAATTTCTATTGAAAACTATATATAGTGCCCAATTAAAATTTATTGAAAACCAATTTAGATATTTATTTATTTATATTGATAAAGACTCCACGATTTTTAATCAAATCTTCATTTTCATTTTTTTTTTACAAATTCATAAATATTTCTTGTCATTTTATTTTAATAATATACCCCTAGCAAAAGTGATTTTGTGTGCACAAGTAAGAATTATTAAGGTTCTACCTTACCACCATCACATCAAAGAAGGCTGGAGCCACATGCCCTTGTGTTTTATTTATTTATTCATCCTTCCTTTTTGTTTTTCACCTTTGACTTCACATTTTGTTCTTCTTCTTCTAATTTTTTTTCCATCTACTATATAAATTACTACCACTAGCTATATTTCAGCTTTTGCTTTTGTGTTCCCACCAGCAGGAAGTTTCTGTCATCATGATTCATGAGTGTAACAGAACAAGTTCTGCTTCTGTAACATTGCAGTGTCACAAAGACAGTTAGACAAGAAGAACCAAACAGCTTTGCATAATAACCTTGTGATCCACCCAACAGTTTTTCAAGCACTCTTGCAAATTAAGGATAAAATATATAGTTATTTTATATTTTTAATTTAAAATTTTGACTCAATTAATGAAAGTTATTATGTTAGCCTTAATATTTAACTAAATAAATTCAAAAATTCTATGTATTATACAATAAAAATTAACTACTAAATCAATTATTATATATTTATATATAAATTTATATATTTTTTATTTATTTTCAATAAATATTTTATATTTTAATAAAGATTCTATATGCAAGACTGAGTTTGTGCCTAATTTTTAATATATTGTTAATACGATTGAAATAAATTAAAAAATTTAAGTGTTATTTTTTAAAAAAATAATAATCTAAGAATGTATTATGTATAATATAATTACAACGAATTTAGTAAAAATTAGTGAAAATTAAAAAAAAAGTAAAGAAGACAATGTTAGATGATGGTGCCATTTTGTTCAAATTTTCCATGCATGTTGGACCCTTCGATAAAAAAGAAAAATTAAAACACTCCGCTTGGGGAAGAAGGAAGAGACTTGGGTACCCCAACAAAGATACATGTGAAAAAACAAAACTTTGTTTTCTTTGGGATGTGTGTGATTTTAAAAATTGACTCTAAAGCCATTGTATTCATTCTAGTGGCTTCAAGCAAATTAAAATCTTGGTCTAATACCTTTTCTTCTTTCTTTCTTTTTTGTTTTTCCCTTCAAAAGAAGTGCTAATTGCTTGATTTGACCTTAAGAATCTTTTTCTTAAACAATTCTCGTTTCAACATATATGATGGTAAATCATTATTATTATTATTACTATATTATAATTAAATAGACATGCAAATTCTTACTTTTTTTTATATAAAAAAAAATCATCTTTCACTCTTTTATTAATGATCAAAATTAACTTGAAAAAAAAAACGATAAATAGATTCTGACTTTTTGTCTCAAAAATAAATAAATTTTTGACTAATTAAAAATACAAAAAAATTACTCGATCATTTTTTAAAATACGAGATATCTAAGTCTCTTTGAAAAATCTATTTGTCCATATATATTTTGGATAAAAAACTTAAGAGAAAAGGACAAATAGGTCCCTGACCTTTTGCCTCGCGGACATTTTCATCCCTGACCATTGAAAAATACTTCTAAGTCCCTGACCTTCACAAAACTTGGACGGATCAGTCCCTGACGGAGGCATTTGGACGGATCAGTCCCTGACGGAGGCATTTGGACGGAGGGACTGATTCGTCCAAATTTTGTGAAGGTCAGAGACTTAAAAGTATTTTTCAATGGTCAGGGACGAAAATGTCCGCGGGGCAAAAGGTCAGGGACCTATTTGTCCTTTTATCAAAACTTAAATATCTCATATTTTATATAGCGAGAGACGTTTTATTTTTATTTTTAATTAGTCAAAAACTTATGTTATCTTTGAATTATAAAGTTAGGGATTTATTTATCTTTGTTTCTTAATTTTATTATTTTAAATATTTTAAAAATGAGTTTAATCTTAATTTGTTAGCTTATTTTTTTTATAAAGATGAAATTGACTATTAATTGAGACCTACTCCATTCTCTTTTAACCAACATTATGTGTATGGGATCAAAAGCACAATCGTACACAATAAAGCGAAGCAACTAATGGTCTATTTTTGTTCTTGGGTATAGAATTTAGATACACCTGCAACTGTAATACACTTTTGCTTCGATTTCAGGACAAAAGATCTTACTTTGTTCATTGATCACCTAAGTGTAGTAGCTTTGGAATCAAAAGAAAGAAAAATGGAATGGAGGGCCTAATCAATAATAAATTAATAATCTCCTTTCACTCATTCACTTGCCCTCTTCATGCATGTGGGTCATAATGTCACTTTTTGAAGGGATGTATCATTTGTACTATTTTTATATATAGGTGGATATTATTATGAAATTTTTTTAATTATCTTTATATAAAAATATTTTTTATTATTATTAGATAATAAATTATAAAATTTAATTTTGATATATTAGAAAAATATTATTTTTTTAAAGTGTAATTAAATAAACAAAACATATTTTTAACATATAAAAATTTTTATAAAAAAATATTTTTAATATTTTTATTTGAGTAGGTGCTTTATATATATTATATACTTAATCAAAATTTATAACTCATAGAAGTCCCATGTTATAACACATGCAAATTAAAAAAAGAACATAGCTAAAATGAAGCTTACAAATCTAATTAGTTACATAATATTTTTTCATTATTGATTAATTAATATGAAACTATTTAACTTGTACCAATATAGAACTATGGCAATGGATGGTTCAATAATATTATAATTTTTTATTGGCAATATATGAGTATTAACTATAAAAAAAAGAACCTAGGTTCTTCTCCAACGGGCTTTAGCTCCGGGTCCCTACCAAAAAAACAAACATGTCCATATCCTAAGGCAAAGATTGGGCGACTCACATCACATGACAATATCACTTCTCTTTCATTTATTTGAAAAATCAAGTGAAGAAGTAATATAATATTTATGGGTTATGCTAGGTGTACACCAAAATCAGCCATCAAAGTCAACCATCAGTATAAAATACATATTAGAATATAAATACACATTAAAAATAAATTAAACCACACATGTATTTATACACAAATACATTGGTAACTGATTTTAGTGGCTAATTTTAGTATACAAATAGTATTTTTCAATATTTTTACTTATTTTTATCCTTCTATTGATTAAATACAAAATTATATCTCATATATGGAATAACTTGTAAAGTTCATGTAAAATAAATTTATTTCAAATCTAATAGTCAAAAATTATATTTAAAACTTTAATTATATCCATACAATTGTAATTGCAGCTGGAATATTACTGTTAACATTACAATAACAATTATATTTCTTTAATATATATGTTTTATATTTTTTTACAATATTTTTTAATTTGATAGACTAATAAGAATTAATCTATTACATATATGATTTATATTTAAAGTTAAATAATAAGTTGTTGTATAGATAAACTGAAAGTCAAACTTTTAATATTGGTTTAAGTAGACGAATATACTTTAATGGATGATTTATAAAAATAACAATTTTGTTAGATAGACAATGATTTTTGTAAATAATGTGAATAATAAGTTTTAAAAATAATCCAATAAAGTAAAAAAATACTCCACCCTCAAATTACCTCATAAACTTTAATAATATGATATCCATCTATACACCTAGTGAATTGAACATCCAACTATTGTTAACTGTGCATGAGTAAATCGAATCAAAAGAAATAATCATCCAATTAAAAATAATGAACATAATCATCTACATACCTATTGAATTGAATATCCAACATACATATTGTTCACATTATTTAGTATTCTTATTGTCTATACCTATACTTTTCCAAAAAATAAATCACAATATATAGTTTTCACGTCACTGGCTATAACAAAAATGTGATCACAATTTAAAGCTATAATTGCATAAACAAAGCAAAATAATTATACAAACCATTTTCCATCATAATCCTTGTACCTTGTTCATATTCATTTTCATCTTCCTATATATACTTGTCAAAATGGACACAACCCCCCTTACATACCCAAAATTATTAGAATATAACACACTATATCTACTACCATAGCAAAAAAAAGCACATGGATTGCATTGATCCAAGTGGTAACACCATCACATGTGCATCAATAGAAGAACAAGGCTCATCTTCAAACCCAAACAACAAGAGGAAGAAAGGTAATGCTATGAACAACAATAAGAGGAAGAACAAGGGAGTGATGAAACTCTCAACTGACCCACAAAGTGTGGCAGCAAGAGAAAGAAGGCACAGAATCAGTGACAGGTTCAAGATCCTTCAGAGCATGGTCCCTGGTGGCAGCAAGATGGACACTGTTTCTATGTTGGAAGAAGCCATTCACTATGTTAAGTTCCTCAAGGCTCAGATTTGGCTTCACCAAACTTTGATGATGAACTATGATCATGTGAATAACAACAATAATAATAATGATAATAGTATAAATGATCAGTGCTATTATTATTGTTACCCTGCTGATCAGGACATTGTTGTTCCTCTTCATCAGCAACAAAATGTTTCTTCATCAGTTTTTGAGACCTTACCGGAGCTACCATTATCTCAGTGTTGCATTCAAGGTGATGAAGCCACTACCAATATTGATCCTTCTGTTTTGAAAAATTGGTGGCCACCTTATTAATCTCTTAATTAATTTGTAATATGATGATTAAATTATAGTGTTTTATTTTATCTTTGTGGGCTCGTGATATATATGGTAATGTAGTGAGAGCTGCTTAGTTCTTCACATGTAATTGTTTTGTGTTGATGATGTTGGTGTCTTTTACTATCTATCACAAGCACCTCACTTTCAGTGCATTTATGTTTGGCTATGGCTAGCTATTAATTCAGAACAAATTAATTATGTGAATTAAGAGAAAAAAATTAATTTGTTATTAGTGTCAATGAGATATATAGCATATCATGGTCTATGGTGTTTAGAGACTTCTATGAGATATCTTTGCGGCTAAAAAAGTATGCTAGAATGTGTGAATTTCTCACACATACGGGCTTTTTTGTAATTGTCTAAAAATATGAGGACTAGTTTACAAAATGGCAAGAACAGATGGATCGATTTGTAATTTTTTCAATTCATACTTAAAGAAATTGGTCATTGGTGGTTGTGATTTTAATATGTGAATTTTTTTATTTTTTAAAAACACAATTCTCGGGATCTTTTAAAATTTTTGAATTTCTCAAACTAAAAATAGGTGGGTGCAATTTTCATTTAAAAATTTTTTTTCACGAAATTCAGTTGGAGTGAATTTTTTTTGGCATAAGAAATAGGGCGAAACCGTGGCCCATATACCTGGATTACACCATAATTACAACCCATTAGAAATTCACTTGTATATCTTTGCTTTGGGATACTAAAAAAAATTTGTTACTTTTACAGTTTTATCTAAATTTTACAAGTAATAATTAAATTAATTTTTCGATTTATCAATTTTAAAATATCAATCGATTTAAATTTTCTCTCAATTGATCGATCAATGATATTAATGAAAAATGGATATGAAATAAAAATTAATATAAAATATTAACTGACATAACACAAGATGTATTTCAATTTGTAACAAAAAAAAATTAACTTAATAATGAGGTAGTAATTGATAAATTATTTTAGTTATTATCTCTATTAGCAACCAATTTAAAAAATATTTTTTGCTATTAAATAATTACTGGATATTACTTCACAACCTTAATTAAATGTTTTATTTTTTTTTCAAAGTTACAAAACTCATCTTGTATGGTTTATATTTGCAAAAGAACTCAACATTATTTTATTACCAAATTTTCAAATAATTCATTTATTATTTATATAATTACATATTCAAATTTCATAATATAAATATAAATGATAAGAGTTTATTACTAAATAAAAATTTAATAATATGAACTTTGTAGTTTTAAGAAAAAATATTTAACAAAAATGGTGAATTAATATGCAATAAAACATAATCAATTTATATTTAAATAAATAAAATGCTAAATTGTGAGGCATTACAATATAATATTAAAATTTAATAACACAAATTATTCTTTAAATTGGTTGCTAAATAGATAGAGACTTACTTGCTTATATATTTTATACCATGTTAACTTGTCTAATAGTGTCGGTAAGTATATATAAAAAGAGTACCAAGAAGTATTAGACTATTAGGTGTTTTTAAGGTATTTAATAGAGTACTAGAGAGTACTAAGTGTTTTTTAATACATTAAACAAATCTTCTTATAAATTATTCTAACATTTATCCTTTTTTTTTTTTTTATTCTTATCATAGGAGAAAAAATGCAAGAAAATTAATTAAAGATATTCAAGAGAGTAGATAGCAATAAAGAGCTGCTCATGAAAGTTAGAATATATTAGGATAAGTGAGCAGATAAGGTAGAAGGAAAGGAAAGAAGGATGATGGCACTGTCAGTGAGCAGCGTGGTGAAGAGTCTCTACTTCTCTGGCAATCACAGCCGCAACCACGGCCCCAATCGCAACCACTCCTTCAAACACAACAAACAACATTCATTTTCAGTTTCGGCCTCTCTAAACCCATCGCCGTATATTCCCAGATCCAAACCCCCACAGCAGCAACAACTCTACCAGCCCTTTCGACCACCGCCTTCACCGCTCCCCTCGCAGTTTGCCACCCTCGACACCGCCGGCCGCATAGAAGTTCTCGCCAACCGACTCGGCACATGGCATGAGTACGCTCCCCTTATCTCCTCCCTCATCCAAGATGGCTTCACCCCTCCCTCTATTGAAGAGCTCACCGGCATATCCGGCGTCGAGCAGAATCGCCTCGTCGTCGCTGCTCAAGTCCGGGAGTCACTCCAACAGTCAAATACTGACCCTGACGTCCTCTCCGCCTTCGATACCAGCGGCGCTGAGATTCTCTACGAGATTCGCCTCCTGAGTGCTTCCCAGCGCTCTGCCGCCGCCCGTTACATAGTGGATAATAAGTTCGATGGAAAGGGAGCTCAGAATTTGGCGCGCGCTATGAAAGATTTCCCTGGCAGGAGAGGGGAGAAGGGTTGGGAGAGCTTCGATTACACTCTCCCCGGAGATTGTCTCTCTTTCATGTATTACCGGCAAAGCAGGGAGCACAAGAACCCTTCTGATCAGAGAACTTCTGCGTTGGAACAGGCGCTGAAGGTTGCCGTCACAGAGAAGGCGAAGAACACGGTTCTGGAGGAGTTGAAGGGGGAAGGAGACACGGATGAAGAGAAGGGGAACGAGGTCGGAAGAGGTGTTCTTGTGCCGGTGGTGAGGTTGAAGTACGGTGAGGTGGCGGAGGCTACCTCGGTTATTGTGTTGCCGGTATGCAAGGCGGAAAAGGGAGAAAAGGAGGTTATGGAGGCACCGTTTGAGTGCAGGAGCGAGGGTGAGTTCAGGATCGTGAGGGCAGAGAAAGCGTGGGGGAGCTGGGTGGTTTTGCCCCGGTGGGAACCGGTGGCTACGATGGGGAGAGGAGGAGTTGTGGTTTCATTTGTGGATGCGAGGATTTTGCCATGGAAGGTGAATAGGTATTACAAGGAGGAGCCTATTTTGGTGGTGGCTGATAGAGAGAATACGGAGGTAGTTGCGGATGATGGGTTCTATTTGGCTAAGGTTGATGGTCATGATGGTTTAATGGTTCAGAGGGGTTCAGCATTGAAGGAGAATGGCGTCAAGGAAAGTTTGGGAATGGTTGTATTGGTTGTTAGACCTCCCAAGGATGACACTGATGATCAACTCAGTGATGAAGACTGGAACTAATCCATTCATCATCCGTCTTAAATTTCAGATTTTGTTGTTGTAATTTTAATCTATTTGTATACACCTTTTAGATGGATTTAGTTGTATTCTTTGTTTTCTGTTGTGCTTTTACCATATATATATATTTATAAGGCAAATAATAAAGCAGGATCAATATTAAAAAAATTATAATCAATACTAATTGATTTTAATATATTTTAATAATTATAATACTATAATATATTAAGAGAGATTTTTGTTTTTTTTTTGTTGTGCTATGTGTTAATGGAAATTCTTCTAATAATAAGAAGTTATTCACTATAGAAATTTAATAAAAAGCTATTTACTATAGAGATTTAAGAAGAGTACTTCACAGAGAATTCCGTCGCAATTGGTTGTTGGTGATGCACTACAGTTTACAGGGTTATCTTTAAATACTTGGTGAATATTATGTTTATGATTATTTTTATATACGTCATCATTAATGCCTAATTATATTCATGATTTTAGCATTTGAACAAATATTAATTTATTGTAATATTTGAATGATCGAGAATAGAGGTTTATTTTCGCGAAGCTCTTAATTTATTAAATACACGTGAGACAACATATATATGATCTATAAAGGTCTTTTGTATATGAGTGAATAATGTATAATTGTATACTATATATCATATACATATAAATTTTTTGGGAAGGTGATGAAATTAAAATTTATCCTCACCTACTGAAATAAGGTGTCATTCTCTTTGTGTTACGCGTGTTCTATAAAAATACCTATTCCAATAAAATGATCACACTTCATCCCAGTACAAGCATAAGCGGGACCGAGTATTTATCCTTCGATGTATTTAGCGGTAAACTTAAAATTAGCCATAAACACATTAATGATTCGTTAAATGAAATGTATTTGATAATGCTTTATATTATTTTAGTTTATCTCTTTATGGACCTGACTTTGGATTATAATGAAACTTTCATGCAATTTAGGAATGGATTGTGTACAGTAAAATTGTTAATCAATTTAGCTAGAATTTGAACAATAAATAAATAATAGACCTCTATTACTAATAGAAAAAAAAAAAAGTTTATGGCCAGTAAAAAAAATCCAAAGAAAAAAATTTATGACTAAGAAATTTTTTCGATCATGTCATAAACTCATAATACTTAAACAAAAATGTTGCCTTCCTTAAAAAATTAAATTAGAAATTACACTAAATATCTGGTTATAGAGAAATATATATATATATATATATATATATATATATATATATATATATATATATATATACTCACACATGTATCATGGTTTAGTATATCACTATCATTTTTATTAATTGTGTTTTGTAAAAGTTAGATCTTTTACTTTTAAATAATACAAAAAAAAAATTTGAGTGAATCGTTAGTATACTTATGTCGATGTTGATTTTTTTTGTGACTTTATGTCGATGTTGATTATTTCTCTTACTCTTAAATATATTTTTGATATAAAATCGTCAAAGTTTCTTAATTCAAAATATAAAAATGAATTTTGGAATAATATTTCTATCCATTTATAAAATAAATTCGACATAATTAGTTAAAATTTATAATCAAATTGGTTCGATATTATTAGAGAATATTACAGATTTAATGTTAACATGATAAATAAGATTGATTTATATAATAACTAATTAGACTAATTATTTTTATAATTTTAAAGATAAAAATTACTTATATATGTTCTTTTAAAATAAACTATTTTGACTATAAATCTGGTAATTAAATTAAATTATATCACTGTCTTTTGAAAAATGATAAAACAAAAATATCGACTAAAAAATAAAAGGCCAAAATATTAATTATAAGAACAATTGCATAATGATAACCTAGCTACTATATACATCTCTATATTAATAGATACTTACACTTGAATACCTAATAAGTGATGTTTCTAATAGTGACCTTTAGTGTATTGTGATCTGTGGAGTTTAAGATTGTTCATAATTTATTAATAATAACAAAACATGAGAAAAAAATTTTTTATGGTGTTTGATATAGAATTTTAAAATTTGATATTTAATTAATAAAAAAGTTTAAATAGTTAATATTTAATTTAAAATATAGAAATAAATAAATTTTAAATATTATAAAAGAAAATTCAATATCAAATAATAGACACTAGAAAATTGATTTTTTTTTTATTATTTGGTCTTGCACTCGAGAAAAGATTCACACATTCTTAAGTTTCTTTTTTCTTATTTTAGTAAGAAAGGTCTATTTTTAATTAATTTATTTATTTATTGCTCAAACTCAAACTAATAAATTTACTGTGCACACCCACTCCTAATTCTAATCGTGCCAAAAGCCTCCGTTAGAATCCAAGACCAGGTCCACAAAAAAAATTTTAAAATAATATAAAGCATTATAAAATATATTTTTTTAAATGAATCGTTAACAATTTAACATGTGTTTATGATTCGTTTTAAGTTTATAGCTAAGTAATTTGAGGGACAAATAATATGATTTGTGGGTCTCGATTCTAATTGTATTGGAATCAACTGTGACAACTGCAATGAGACCGTCACTTCTATGGAACACACGTAGCCATTAAAGGAAGATATATTACTTCATTAGGTGAAAATAAAATTGAGTTTCAGCACCATAGAATCTCCCAAATCTTTTTAATGGGCTAAATATTATTTCTACATATTCTGTAGATTAATTTAATGCCAAAACCAATGTACATCTAATTAATTATTTAAACGACTAATCAATTAGTTATGTACTAAAATAATTGACATTTTAAAAGACTAACTTTATCAATTTAAATTAAAAAATGAAAACATTAAAAAAAAAGTTAAAATATGAGAAATCAAAATTTGATTATCTTATAAAAGTTAACTACATTTTTTTTGAGTACGTATTTATTTATTTTTTAGTTTATTTTTTCTCCTCATTTGACATTTTTTTAAAATTTTTTATCATTTTATTATTGTGCTCTTTTATTAATTTTTTATATAGTTATTAATATTTTTTCAAGAAACTTACGTATCTTTTACACATAAAGTTATCACAATTTTAGAAGATGCAATTTTTGGATATAATAAATAGAGGTGTACATACTACATATAACAAATCCAATTAAAAAGAACATTTGATTATGCTTCTACTTAAAAGGTTTATTCTTTAAATTTATGATTTTTTAAATATTTTGAATAGATTAGGAGAACTGAAGATCATAGAACAAGTTATTTTGAAACAAGAAGAGCTATCCAAGTGATTGTGGAGGAGGTAAACAAGTTGGATGAGAATTTTTTATAATTATCTTATAGAACAAGACAATAGTAAATTGAATGAATAAAAATAACACAAACGATTAATTTCTACAAAAATATCAATAACGTTCTTTACGATGATAAATGTGGATAAATTAAAATTAAGATTTTTATTTTAATTATAAAAAATAATTTAAAAATAATATATCCACGTATTATCCTAAAAATTTTATTAGTACTATTATTTTTAAAGATTAGTCTATCTGAACAATAAATTTTTAAAAATTTATTTATCATTGTGAATCACGTTATCAACCTAAATTTCTTGTTTTACAAATGACAATCACATTGTTAGATGACAATGACCAGGAGTTAGTCTCTCTTCTCTTCTTTCAAACACTAATATTAGTCTCTTTTTTCATATTGCCGTAGGTGGCTTCTTTGTTGCACAGGTCTATCCTAGCTCCTGCCTTTCAAAACTATGAGAGACATTAGTTTCTGGCTACATTTATTTATATTTCCTTATAATTTCTTTTTTATTTTAGGATAAAAAACCCCATTAAGCCAAGCCAAAAATAGTGTAACGTAAATACGCCAAACTGAAAATCGTTTCAGCAATAAGCCAGAAGCTATTTTTATGTAATTCGAACCAGGGTAGTTCGAACTACAAACGTTAGTAATTCGAATCAGGGTGGTTCGAACTACTTGGAGAGGATCTTTGAATGTAATTCGAACCAATGTGGTTTCGAACAAATGTGGTTCGAACTACTAACCCATGTAATTCGAACTGACCTAGTTCGAACTATAGCCAATTGTGCGACGTATGTAATTCGAACCAGGCTGGTTCGAATTACCCTTGGCGTGCTCCTTCATAAATCGAACCATGCTGGTTCGAATTAGGGGTGATTCGGCTATATAAGGAGTTCGAATCACCCTCATTCGAACTATTATTCCTTCCCCCTACCCCACCAAATCTCAGAGAAAACGACCCAGATTCTCTTCAAGGAAGACCTGAACGGACTACTCTGCTGATGGGGGACGATCCGGCACGGTTATATCGCTTGGACGGAGTCGCTCATATAGCCGGGGTCATCAACGACGAGGTTAGTACGGAAATATTTTTGATTCTAGCAGTATTTGTGACTTAGTGGTTTTGCATGTGGGTTATATGGTGGTATATGTTAGTGGTTTATGTAGGTGGTTTATGTGAGGGGATTATGTTGGTGGTTTATGTTAGTGGTTTAAGTTAGCGGTTTAAGTTAGTGGTTTATGTTAGTGATTTAGGTTGGTGGTTTAGGGTAGTGGTTTATGTTAGTGGTTTAAGTTAGTGGTTTCTGTTAGTGGTTTATGTTTGTGGTTTATGTTACCGGTTTTTGTGAGTGGTTTATGCAAGCGGTTTATGTGAGTGGTTTAGAGTACGTGGTTTTCATTAGTGGTTTTATGTTGGTGATTTGTTTGACTTGTTTGATTGTAGTTGTTTTACGCTAGATATTTTATGTAAACCGGTTTAGTTAAGGTTTTTCTTGTTAGTGGATCTCGTTTAGCCGGTTTATGTTAAAGGTTTAGTTGTGCGGTATATGGGTTTGTTTTCCAGTTCCTTATCTTTCATGTAATGTTATGCGGTTTTATTTAGCAGAATGGTTTGTTGATGATTTATCGTGTTGCTTACGGTTGTGGTTGGTTTTTAAGCTGGTTTTAACTATGCGGTTCATTACTACTCGCAGCCCCAGCGATGCATTAGGAGCATGCGGCAGCAGCAGGGCATGCGACTTGATGACAGATACGTTCCGTACTTGCAGATGGCAGGTCTATACCATCTTGCAAGGTTGAACGACCGATGGTTCCGGCTAGACGAGGCCCTTGTCAGTGCATTCGTGGAGCGATGGCGTCCCGAGACGCACACGTTTCATATGCCGTTCGGAGAGTGCACTATCACACTCCAGGACGTGGCATACCAGCTGGGTTTGCCAGTGGACGGCCGTTACGTGAGCGGATGCCTGTCAGAGTTCCATATATACATCGAGGGTGGCCGTCCAGCCTGGGTCTGGTTCCAGGAGTTGCTCGGAGTTATACCTCCTCCTAGTCAGGTTCAGAAGTACGCCGTGAACTGCAGCTGGTTTCAGAAGACTTTTGGCGAGTGCCCGGAGGATGCAGATGAGGAGACTGTGCACCGATATGCCCGTGCGTACATCATGATGTTGTTGGGCACGCAGCTGTTTGCGGACAAGTCCGGGAATCGGATTCACATCAGATGGCTTCCGTACGTAGCGAGGCTGGAGGAGCTGGGTACCTACAGTTGGGGTTCTGCAGCACTGGCTTGGTTGTACCGTTGCATGTGCCGAGTGGCGAACAGACATGTCGTCAAGTTAGCGGGCCCGCTTCAGCTACTCAGTCTTGGATCTTTTGGCGCTTTCCTCGGTTTAGGCCTGCAGAATATGAGACGTTCAGCTGGCCGTTGGCCTCGAGGTACTAGAAACGGCATTCTCTATTTCAATTTTACACACATCACTGCATTTCATTAATAGTCTATTGCATACTCTAAACACATATTTCAGTTGACGTAACACATGTGTATGTTGCAGATGGTCAGGTTACAACCCTTCCGGGAGCGAGAAGGGTCCTAGAGTGGCGATGTGGAGGCTCAGGATAGACCGGTTACAGGACAGGAAGGTGAGTATGCAAGTTAACAAGTGTCCTTTTATAAGCAACCTTTTCTATTTGGTTCCAACAGTTGCCCTGACAGGAATGGCTTCGTTGTGTTGTGCAGTTTATATGGATGCCGTACAGTAGCCCCGACGTCCTTCAGGTTTTGCATCCGGAGGTTTTGGAGCCTCGGCATATGGCGTTGTGGCGCTCTGTGACCGCGTTGATCTACTTTGCTGTCATAGAGTGGCATCAGATAGATCGTGTTCTTCCGCAGTTTGGAGGGGTACAGCCCCCTCCGCTTCCCGCCCTGAACATCGACTTTCTGATGTCCAAGGACGGTAGAGGTGGCGATCGGTGGTTCCCGTCTTATTTGCAGAAGTGGCATCTCTACTGGGACTCTCGTCAGGAGAGTGTGCTGAGGTTCGACGTTGTTGCCGACCCCGGACCGTCGCATGAGTTCCTTGAGTGGTGGAGTCAGCATGGGAAGAGGTTCTTGTCTCCGGACACGCAGCTGGGGGATCCGAGAGCAGTTCCGGTTCCAGTTGAGGCGTCACAGCGAGGTCCGGGGCGAGTTCCTGACATGGATCGTCCTGAGGACGTGCCGGACAGGCGTAGGGTTGAGAGGAGGATGGGTGTGGGGACACGGCGGAGCCAGCGTGAGTTTAGGTGGCCTGATCATGGTATGGACGATGATCACGACGCTGGTCCCGTTAGAGGCGGACGACGAGCCCAGGGAGGTAGGGCGAGGGGGCATGCTGACCGTGGGGACGACGACGATGATCAGCATGGGCACGTTGGCGGGGGTGGTTCAGGGGCTGTTGCAGCTGCGGGTACTAGTACACACGATGGCGGTCATGGGGGTGAGTGGTATGGTACAGGGATGGGTGACGGGGCTGACACGGGTGACGCTGGACTTGGATCGGGCCCTCTTGGACATTACTTCATTGGTGTGCCAGCCGATGACCAGCCTGAGCAGGGGGGTACACCTTGGGTTATCCCGGGATCTCAGTGGTCAGACTTTATTGGGTCAGAGACGCTTGTTGGGGACTTCGGGAGTCCACGCTTCCTAGAGGAGATCACCGCCATCATGCAGGGGGACGTCACTCCCCGCAGTGGTGGTCAGACCTCAGGCACACAGGCCCCGTTAGATGTTGATCTGAACGAGCCTCCATCGTCATCCGGTGGTCAGCAGTTCTGTCTCAGAGGTACCCCTCCATCTACCTTCACCGCTGCATCACAGTCTGTCGTAGGGGTGGCTGCAGCACCCCTGCATGTTGCGCCACCTGCACAGCCTGCCCCGCAGGAGGATGGGGATGACATCGAGGATGAGGAGCCGTTTATCCGCCGAGGTCAGAGGGCACGGGTAGCCCGTCGCTGTGGTACCGGATCGCATCTGTTTAGATGATGCACGTTTCATGTATTTTGTTCCCTATGGTTCAATTATGTATGATAATGATATGTACTTTCCTTGTTATGTTATGGTCTATTTACCTATGTTATTTGTTATTTGTGTTGTGGGACATTGACTATTTATAATCATGGAATCATGAAACAGTTTATTGTTTACTTTAGAATATTAAAATTTGCATCGACGGAACTTGTAACAGTATTCATACTGAAAGACAACATATTCATTACTACTCGCAACAATCAAAGTACAATGTTTAAAGATCAAACAGTTACATACGTGCTCAAACATTGCATCTAATAGGAAAACAAAAAAGTAAAAAATACTAATACTAACAACATGCCCACTAATGGCGTCCTGCCTGAGACGATCCTCCAACCTGTGGGCAACAACGTCGTGTGTGTCCGGGTTGGCGACATAGGCCGTACCTCTTTGGCCGATTCGGATCTGCCTCGTCCATATTCGTCCGTATCCTTGTGGATCTAGGACGAACCTCTCTCGCACGCCTCCTGTCAGGGTCCGGAATCACCGTGGGCCCGTCGTAAGGTGGCCAGAAGCCCTCTGGGATCGGAGGTGTGAATCCCATCCGATACACACTGAACACCGAGCTAATCTGATAGACGCTGTGAACGTAAGAGGTCCAGGTGAGCCGTGAGTAGGCACAGCATGCAAGTGCGTGCTTACCCGGGAAATGAAGCGCCTGGAAGTACCCGCAGTCACATGTCCGCGATGCAAGCGATACTCTGTAGGTACCCAAGGAGAAAGAACCAGTCGGAGTGGTCTCTGCTACGGTGAACTCGGAGTTATCCCGGTCATACAACGTCACCGTGAAGCACCTGGCCGTCTTCAAGTTGGCCTCAATACACTTCACCAAATGCTGACTGAATTGTTGTCCGGTTCCCATCTGCGCCTCAGCCTCTCTCCCCTTCCGAACAAAGAGTTCCGCAAGCCTACAATATGTTGCCTTTACCAGGGATACTACAGGGAGATTTCTGACCCCCTTGAGGATTGAATTCACACACTCGGAGATGTTCGTCGTCATGTGACCGAATCTCTGACCCTCATCACGATGTTGAGTCCACAAGGAGTAGTCAATCCGGTTCGCCCAGTCACACATCGCTGGGTCTTCAGACTGAAGAATATCAAACCAGTAATCAAATTCAACCTCAGTCTTCGCATACGCCGCATTGACTAGTAGCCTCCTAGCGTCTTTGCCCTTGAAGGTAAGGGCAAAATTAGCCGCTACGTGTCGTATGCAGAATGCACGGTACGCCGATGGCGGTAACCAACCTCCGTCAGGGGCCTCAAGCGTAGCCTTGATGCCGTTGTGCCTGTCCGATATAACCAGCAGACCGGGCTGCGGGTCACGTGCTCTCGAAGGTGCGAGAGAAAGAATCTCCAGGACTCTGCATTCTCACCCTCCACTAGGGCGAATGCGACTGGTAGAATGTTGGAGTTCCCGTCCTGTGCAATCGCAATGAGCAACGTTCCCCCATACTTCCCATACAGATGTGTGCCATCAATGCTGACTAGCGGCTTGCAATGACGGAATGCCTCGATGCACGGAGGGAAAGTCCAGAAAAGTCTGTGGAAATACGCTTGAGACTCGTCCACCTGTCCTCCAACTAGAACCGGGCTCGTCCTGAGGACCGCAACACTTCCAGGCATCGTCAGCTGGACACCCAACACCCACCTAGGGATGTCGTTGTATGACTCATCCCAGTCACCGTAGATGATGGCAATAGCCTTCTGCTTTGCCATCCATACCCTCCTGTAAGTCGGCCTAAATCCAAAGTGCGCTGCCGTGGCGTTTAGGAGCACCTTTATGCTCACGGATGCGTCAGCCCTAACCATTGGCATAATGAACGCCGAAATCACATGATAATCCAAACTCCTGTGGTTGCTCGAGATGGATGTGGCCAGGCAAGTGTGAGGTCCGTTGTACCGTTTGACCTCCCAAAGACCCTTGCGCTTCCGGAGACTCAGTCAAATCAACCATGTGCACCCATTCCCAAACTCGGAACACTTGCCCACATACCTGCGGTGATCGGACTCCAGCACCTTGTACTGTACCTCTCACCGGATGCTGTAACTCTTCACACTTAACAGGGCCTCGTCTTTATCCTGGAATTGCTGACCAACTTGGAACTCTGTCAGACCAGCAGTCCCTTCCGCATCTCTAGCTCCGAATCCAACAGCGTGCCCTAAAACCCCCTCATGCCTCATGGCGTCCAAGTCCAATGAGGAAAAATGTGGTGGATACTGCTGTGTGCCAGAGCTAGAACCACTGCCCGCCAATGCAGGACCAGTCGCTCCAACCTCGTCGCTGCTGTCATCCTCAATCGTATCCGGCTCGACATCGTCCTCATCTGCATCACCCAAGACTCCGTCTCCGACGCCAACCGGTGGAACGCCCTCTAAAGCGTTCGGCAGAATATCAAAGGATCCTACCTCGTCGCCTACGCCGTCATTCAGATCAACAGCAAAAGACGGGGAGGCGACAAGTTGGACCGCTGGCTCGTACACTGGGACGGAGGAAGAAGCCACGGCAGCCCTCGAACTGGAGCCAGCTGCCGTGGCTACATTGGTGGTATTCCGGTTGGAACCTCCTGAGCTGGATACCACATCAATAAGCTTTGCGAGCAATTCTGGTGTCCTCACCTCCGGAAACTGCCTCCGACAAAGAAACATGACTTGCAGATCCTCATCACTACCGATCGTGAAACAATCATACTTCACCGTATCGTGCAGGATCGTGACTGGAATGCGATAGAAAAACTTCTTAACCCGCTTCGCACCTTCCAGGCCAAGTTTCATCAGCACAGATCTAACAAGGTCATCATAGCTTGTCGTTGGATTCACGACAATACAGAGAGGATCCTTATCTGTGAACTTCACTCCGGAACGAGTTTTCCTCTTAATGGATCTTCTGTGGTGAACCAGAACAACAAAACTCTCCTCACTAGCCATCTCACTGGTCTAATGAGACCAACTCACGCTTAGAACGGTTATATAGAGGTCTCTCTCCCACTAAATCGAACCGGCCCGGTTCGAATTATGGTTTGTGTAATTCGAACCAGCACGGTTCGAATTACTCAGGCCGGATCTCTCTCTATAATTCGAACCACTCTGGTTCGAAATATGTGCAGCCAGGGTTCGAACCAACCTGGTTCGAATTATGAAGAACATTTTGGTGGGAGTTCGAACCTCATTGGTTCGAATTACATTCAAAGCTACTCTCCTCCTAATTCGAACCACCCTGGTTCGAATTACTAACGTTTGTAGTTCGAACCACACTGGTTCGAATTACATAAAAATAGCCTTTGGCTTATTGCTGAAACGATTTTCAGTTTGGCGTATTTAGGTTACACAATTCCAACGTTGACTTATTAGGGTTTTTTACCCTTTATTTTATTTTAGTATTTTTAGAATTATTTATTTAAATTCCTGTTCTAAAATTCTTAGTTATTAATTTTAGCTTTTGGGTTTTAGTAACCTAATGCGTGCTTTCTTCAGTAACTTGGCTCAAAATCAATCTTCCCTTTCAAATTGTACTTAGATGCCATGTCCTGTGCATAACAAGAGAGGCATTTGACTGCTATCCTACTAGTACTAGGTATTAACTACTTATTATTATTATTATTATTATTATTATTATTATTATTATTATTATTATTATTATTATTATTATTATTATTATTATTATTGTTAACCACCAAAAATACATTTAAATAATTTTATTATTGACAAAAATACATTTGAATTTTGTTATTAACAAAAATATTTTCAAATAATTTAAAAATACGACAAATTTTATATTTTTTAAAATTATTAAAAATTTTTTTATTAATAATAAAATTCGGTTATATTTTTGTCAGCGACAAATATATTTTTTGTAATTTATCCTATTATTAATTACAACCAATTTATTAGTCTATTTACATAAATTTCGAAATTCAAATTCTAACTTATATATGTAACAAACTCATTAGCAACAAATTCTTAGATAAAATTTAATTAACAGTAAAAATAAAAATATAACTTAATTACTTTTGTTATACTTTTTTATTTGTTATAATTTACAGTGATGTAAATTCTTAAAATATTTTTCTGTAAAAAATTTTACTTGTTGAAAATTAACTAAATCCATAATTATAAGAATTAAATTTATAAATAAATATTCTGTTATTTGCCTCTTTTTAGGGTACCTTTGATGGAAGAAGAAAGCCAAGGCAAACAAAGCATTAGTAGTTTTGTGGAAGATTGGGGAAGATTTTTAATTGGTGTGGTTGTGGAATGCTATTAGTGTTGTGATGGTATGGGACGAATGCCAATTCTAAAAGATTTTTTTATGGGTGTCCAAATTATAATGTAAGTTCTCAACATCTTTTTTTTCAATGTGTTACAATTGGTACTTTTGTTTGCCGAATATGCTTTAAATTTTTTCTTTTTGTTAGTTGATGTGGAATTGACAGAGTTTTAGGAGAATGTAATGTGGTTTCTTTATGTGGACAGACGCCGAAGAAGAACGAAGTTTAGTGGGCAAAGCACAACCTACAAGCAATGATGATAGTTGGAAGATGAATTTAGCATGAAAAATTATTTCAATGGAAGTTGAAATTAGGTGTTTGAAACTATGGATTAGTATTTTAAGTTTGGTTATTTGTTTAGGTGTGTTTGTGACTTTTATGTATGGTGTAAGTATGATTAAATTTTGATTAAAAGTGTGGACCTAAAGATATATATGTTGAGGGTGAATGAAAACATTGCATTCATCAATTATGAAAAAGAAGCATGTGTTAGCTCCTCTGGTACATATGTAATGTTGCATCAGTGAAGAAGTAAAGCTAAGTATTAAACATACTGGTACCATTTATAAATTTAAAATAAAGTCTTTATATTTAGGGTCCAAAAAAGGACATTTATAGTCAATATCCAAAGGCATTGTTTGCCAATAATTGAACAAATAACCATAAAGTTATGAACAAAATACATCTAAAAGGTCTTCAACAAAATAGTCAAGTATTTGAACACACATAACCATGTTCCTGTGACACGGGATAAACATAATTAAAAAAACAACTACTCTTTTTAGGAGGTTTGAATGCTGGCTTCACTTGACTTCAGCCATCTTTAAAGCTGTTCCAGAACTTACTCCCTGCAATTGGTCAACACTAGGGGTGTACATGGCCCGGCCCTGCTTGAAGACCCGGTCCGGTCCCGAACACTTTAGGAGCTAATTTAGTGTGATTTCATCGGGTCTAGGGCTAGATAAGGGTCTCAAAAATAGACCCGATCATTATTTCGGGTCGGGTCCAGGCCATAGCTCTGGTCACCCGAATTTCGGCCCGGTGACCCGGTCATCATACACAATTAATATTTTGTGTTATTAGTGATGGATGATGGTTATTCTTATGCGGAATTTAAATATTGTAAACCTTAATATTTTGTGTTATTAGTCATTATAAGATTATAAGTTAATGTTTTATGTTTAAAATGCATAAGACTTTAGACTAATGCATAATATTGTGTTATTTGTATTGATTTAAATATTTGGTATTATTAGACAATATTAGTATTTATTATGGTTATGCTTTAATTTTAGAGAAGGGTTGGTTCTTGTTATATTTTTTTAAGTGAATTTTACTATGTGAATTGTGAAATAATGGTTGGAGATTAGGTGATTTTTACATGCTAAAGACCCAGTTTTCACCCGTTTTTTTACCCAGTTTTAACCCGACCCGAAGGTGCGTAGGTTTCATCAGGTCTAGGATCGGGTTAGAGTCTAAAAATTAGGTCCGGTCTATATTTCGGGTCGGGTATGGGTTAAGCCAAACCCGGTGTGGCCCGGCCCATGTAAACCCCTAGTCAACACTTGCTCATCCTAGGGCCAGAAATGCTTTTTTCTTAGGTTGTAATTTGTTGGGTCTTGTTGTAGAAGTTATCTATAGTTGTATGAGTAGAATACAAATCCAAATCAATTTAACACACAATTAAACTAAACAGATATTTAAAATAAACCTTAAACCCACAAATAATAGGACAAATTAGATGGTTATTTGTTCTTGTTCTCCATTATCTGGTAGTGAAAAAAGTGTCTGTGATAGCACAATCTCTGAAGAAGCATTAGCATTTATTGGAGCCTCCCTTCTTGTACGGTGAACTCCCTCACTACCTCAAGAACCTTGTAGTAATTTTTTATTGAGAACACATCCATTGTATCTTCCTCTAGTCTAAATAACTATTCAATTTGGTCTTTAATATATACCACTTTTTCATCTTCTTTTGTCTCAAAACTTTCTCCATGGTGGATGACAATTGTTATATCATCATACATCTACATTGCAAAATAACAAAAATCTCAATAATGATTTCAAAAAACAAAGCATACTGGCTTAACTCAGTTCAAACTCCAAAAAATAAAATAGAACATCATTGATTTTTAAGCAACAATTTTTTTTTAAATACAAGCAATAACACAGATAATAACATTTATTCAAAGACAACAAAAGATATAAATGATATTTTCTTCTTTAGCAACAAAAACAAAAAACAAACCCTAGTATCATTCACATGTAACAACTTTCAATGCCTTAGATATAAATAACAGTTTGCTCTGACAAAAATAATGCAATACAAAAACTAAAACAAAAGCCAAGAACAAAGTATCAAAAAATTTGTAAAAAAAAAAACTTTATTTCTTGACCTGATCTTCGTCGTTTCTTTTCGCAGCAATACTACTTGTTCAATAATTTCACACAACAGTCCGATACACGACGAATGTTATCCTGATTCTCCTTTTTCACAGTCAAGTATGCGAAAAGAATAAAAACGTGGGAAAAAAGAATAGAAAAAAGAGAAAGAAGAAGAAGGGTCAAGTTACGTTTGTATCTTTATCTATAGGGTCAAGTTACGTTTGTATCTTTGGAGGCTAGAAGAAAGGCGTTGGTTAAGTGCTGTGAGCGATGGTATGTGAGGAAAGAAGTACATTGGAAGCAGATGTCGCGGTCCCGACACGTGAATGATATGGACAGAAATACAAGATACTTCCACAATATAGCTTCAGCTAGAAGGCGGAACAATAGGATTGATAATCTGGTGATCAACGGCAGATTGGTTCGGAATCAGGCTAGAATAAAGGTTGCTATCAGAGAGTTTTATAAGGACTTATACCATCAGGAAGACTCTCCTATGATGGGGTTCAGGGATGGTCTGGTGGTTCGAATAGGTGAGGAGGATGCTATGGCTCTAGAAGTGATGCCGTCGGCAGAGGAAATCAGAGAGGCAGTGTGGGACTGTGAGTCCTCTAAGGCGCCAGGGTGTGACGGATACAACATGAACTTCATCAAGCGATGTTGGGATGAGATTGGCCCTGAATTCACAGCTGCAGTGACGGGGTTTTTTCAGACGGCCAGGTTACCGAAGGATGCCAATATCACTTGGGTGGCGTTGTCACCTAAATTCATAGGTGCGAAGGAGATTAAAGACTTGCGACCTATCAGTATGGTGGGGTGTGTGTATAAGGTTATTTCGAAGGTGCTAGTTAGGAGAATGAGATCAGTGATGCCAGCATTGGTAGGAGAGACTCAGAGTGCGTTTGTACAGGGAAGGAAAATCCATGATGGGGCGCTTATTGCGTGTGAAACAGTTAGTTGGCTTAAACTGAGGAAAAAAGAGGCTGCCCTAATTAAGCTTGACTTCCAAAAAGCATATGACAGAGTTAAGTGGAGCTTTGTGAACATTATTCTGCAGAAGATGGGATTTGGGCATATATGGAGAGCATGGGTGATGGAGTGTGTAGCCACTGCGTCTATGTCGGTACTGATAAATGGATCGCCATCTAAGCCTTTCAACATGGAAAGAGAGTTGAGACAAGGGGACCCACTATCTCCGTTCCTGTTTGTACTGGTGGTGGATGTGTTGCATCGAATGATTGGAGAGGCAGTCAGGAATGGTCGTATATCACCATTACTGGTTGGTAGAGATAGTGTAGCATTGTCACATCTTCAGTTTGCTGATGACACTATTTTCTTCTGCCCTCCAGAAGAGGAGACTATAAAAAATTATAAGAGGCTTCTGAGAGTCTTCGAGTTGATGTCAGGCCTGAGTATCAATTTTGATAAGTCTAGCCTGATTCCAATTAATTGTGAGGAGCAATGGGTCGATCGTATGTGTAACTTACTGGGGTGTAAGGGGGATGCCCTCCCAGTCAAATACCTTGGAATATCATTAGGAGCAAATCCGAGGTTGGTGAAGACATGGAAGCCTATCATAGATAAGGTGGAGGAGAAACTCAGCCTGTGGAAGGCCAAGGTGCTAAACAAAGCTGGGAAGTTGGTACTTATCAAATCTGTGTTGAACAGTCTGCCAGTATACTATTTGAGCTTGTTCAAGATGCCGAGAGCTGTTGCTGAGAAACTGATTTCGCTGCAGAGAAGATTTCTGTGGAGCTCAGAAGAGGGTAGGACTGGTATGGCATTAGTAAGGTGGGAAGTAGTACAGGCACCGAAGAAGTTAGGTGGGCTGGGAGTTGGGGATGCTATGGTTCGCAACACAACACTGCTGTTTAAGTGGTGGTGGCGATTTGCGAAGGAGGATTGCCCACTATGAAAAAAAGTTGTAGTCTCTTGTCATAATCTAAACCCCAATGAGCCTCTGTCGACTCATGACCCGCCTACTAGAGGAGGACCATGGAAGGATATCTGCCAGTTACACATCAGGAACCAACCTTTAAGGGATAAGATGATCGCAGGCCTGTCCATGGAGGTTGGGGATGGGTGTAGGACACGATTTTGGGAGGATGCATGGGTGCTTGGTGGACCTCTGAAGAACCGGTTCCCGATGCTTTTCTCTATTTCAAACCAGTGTAGATCCTGTATAGGGAACTGTGGGTTTTGGGATGGGTTTGAGTGGATTTGGAACTTCCAATGGAGGCGAGAGCTTTTCCAATGGGAGTTAGAACTCTTGAGTGCGTTGCATGAGGTTTTGAGACCTGTGAAATTAGTTCATAACAGAGAGGATAGAGTGGTGTGGAAATATGATAGGCGAGGTGTTTTTACAACTAACTCATTTGTGCAGGTATTACAGGAGGAACTGGTCCCAGCGCAGGTAACTAGTTACAGCTTTGCCAAGACTATCTGGAAGGGGTTGGTCCCGCCTAGAGTGAAGCTGTTTGTCTGGTTTGTTCTGATAAGAAGAGTGAATACAAAGGACAGGTTGAGCCGGTTTGGAATCATCAATCAGGAAGATGTTACTTGTGTTATTTGTAACAACGAGGTGGAGGATGTACATCACTTGTTTTTAAGGTGTGTATTTGCATGGCAGGTGTGGAGTGCTTGGATCTCAGCATTTGGCCGACGATGGTCTTACCCGGGATCGATGAAAGAACACTTTCTTAGTTGGACAGAAAAACCGAGGAGGAAAGAAGAGCGTAATCATAGGTTGAGGTGTTTCTGCGCGATCGTCTGGAACTTATGGTTGGAAAGAAATAGACGGATTTTTCAGCAAACAAGCAAAGGAGTTGAAGAAATCATCAACATGTCTTCGAATAGTACTAACGAGTGGAGCAGTGGGGATTCCTTTAGTTGTTGATGGCTATGCCGGAGATGACATGGGTACGGATTTGTTTTTTTGCTCTGTTTTTATTTTTGCTCTGTTTATGTTTAGTTGTAACACTCTACTTGCTCCACTTCTATTGTGTTGAGCTGTTTGCTTTCAAAAAAAAAATCCAACAAAATCCTTAAACCGATGTCACATTGAGTGAAAATTGAGAAAGAACATAAAACAATAGCGTTTTAAAATTTTTTACGTGTCAATTTAATGTATCATATCAAATTTTTATTAACAGAAATAATAACCAGGATAAATATGAGACACGATCTAATATTTAAAAATGTTAATAAGGTAACTAGAATTTTGGGAATAAAAATTAAAGCCAGGTAAAAATTTCAGGCCAAAATGGTTGCAACTTTCAACTCAGTTTTGTACATTCTTTTCATCAGGTCAGAATCATTTATAACTTCCACTAAGCGAACCCGACCCGGAAAAGATTCTACCCATCCCCATCAGAGACACACCCAGTCGGGCAGTCCCCACCCCGGTTCTAATCCAGCGCCATGGTCGCTGATGAGAGATGAATATCCTCCTTGAGGCGCCGTTCTGTTTCCGACGAAGCCATTTCCGCTGCGACGCCGTTCCGCGCCTAGGGGCTGCTCGTGGATTTCCACCATCTTCAAATTCAGTTTGATTCAGGTAATGACCTTTTCTGATAGGTGTTTTAATATGACTAGTTGAGCCTAAACAGAACACATACATCAAGGTTCATATTTTTGAGTGACCACTGATAGAAGGGAATGTACTCAGTAGAGGCATGTGCAAAAACTGCATCATGTATTAATAACAATAGTGGTGCTACTCTTGCATCCATTAATGCATTCTTTGTTACATTGTCCCGGGAGCCAGGAATGTAATACGACACTTGTCTCATCAAACACTGCTCCTTCCCTTCATGTCAAATCCCATTCTGTTTGAACCAAAATAATACATGCTCGCTACTATTCTTCCTTTCCCTTGAACCATGAACATTAAGTTGAAAAGAAAGCAAAGCAATTTCTTCTTTTATGTTCAAAGTTGATGCCATAATTGACATTAATCAGGTAACGGTAGACTCAACAATCTTTCACCTTTGGCTACTCTGGAAAGTCAGAATGTCAAGTTCAAGGTTTTTATTCAGTAATGGCATTCTATCAAACACCTTAGATACACCACCAGTCAAACTCTTCTTAGAAGCACAACCAGGTATATGCATTCACAGTTGCTATGAATCTTATTAAATTATGGCTTTTTTCGAAACTGATTCAGGGGAACTCTGATCCAGGTGCTTACACAACATCACGTACTCATAACAATGCCTCATGCTTGTTGTTTTGGGAGAGACACATGAAAAGACTTTCAGAATCCATACGAATTCTATCAACGCTGGCTCCTCATCTTCTATTTAAATCTAATAATTCTGCGATTGTGCCACCATCATCGACAACCTTGCCAATATGGCAACCCACTCTACAAATGCTTGTTGATGATTCGATGCAAAAGGTTATGCCAATTGCAATAAAGGAGAGGGTTGATTGTCGAGAGCTGGCTGTTACAACTCTTGTGAGTGGTAATTTGGAGGAATTGAATGCATGTGAGACTATAGATGAGGACAGAGTTTGTAAAATTCTTGATGTGCATGTGCATATTGAGACTTATGTGCCTCCTGCATTTGGTATCTTGGGAAATGGTGCACATTTGGCTTTGGCAGGCTATGGGAGGCATGTTGCAATTGCAAAATATTCAGATTGGGTAAGGTCAGTTTATGTCTTCCCAATTAGGATCATTATTGTTATCAATCTCTTCAATTGGCCATGCACCTACTCGCACTGTATCCTTTCATTTTGACTATTTAAAAGTGCCATACACATTTTCTAGCTGAATCAGTGTTTATATTCTTTCAAATAATTAATTTGAAATTGTGTCTACAATGCAGGATAAGGAAGAGTCTGGAAAAGCTCAGGCCTCCTTCAGTTACAGAACTGTTGCTATCTAATGATGGTAATCACATACTTGAAGGTTGTGTCACAAATTTTTTTGTTGTTTGTTGCAAGGTGAGCATGATTTCGAATATGGCTTATTATATACTAGCTTATATTCTCTGTACATTTTTTTATTAGAATTCCTACAGCCTACTTTGCATCACCTCCACAACTTGAACTTAATGTTGTTTATTCCTGTGTGGTTGGGTTGCATGTAGTATCATACTTTAGGATTCTAATTGAGCCTTTTAAAAACGAGTTTGTTGTAGTGCTAAACTAACACAGTAAGCTTTCCTCAGAATGTATTAGTTACATGTACTTCCTGAAAACCGTTTGGTTTATATTATAGTCCTTTGCTGGATGGTAATTTTCTAATTTTCAGTGTGACTATACTTTCTTTTGGTTATACTGATGAATAAAAAGAAGTCAATGAGTTTCAAGCCTTTATTCATGACTTTCTCCTCTTTTTCTGCCTTTTTTCTTTTATATCTATTTAAAACATTTTATAGTTTTAAACTTGTGGAACATAAATTTTACTTTAGCATTCTAGTTGTGGATCACATGCATGTATTCATTCCCTGCTTTATAATAGGGTCAGGATTCAGATGATAAGGCCAATGGAAACAAATATCCTTTTGAAGTACAGACTGCTCCTTTAAGTGACGGTGTTCTTCCAGGAATAATACGCCAAGTAGTAATTGAGTATGATTTAATTATAGATCGACTAATATCCTTTGCTGCTTTATTTTCTTAAACCATAAAGCAACTATGCCATTTTGTAGAAATTTTAGTAAAATGAAACTGGAAAGATTGTATCTTCAAGAAGATCAAACACAGGATGGAAGTAAAGGAAAAAAATGGGAATAAAAAAAAAAATTATCAGTGATTGAGCCATTGAGGTCTGATTTGTATTTTGTGAGCAGAGTATGCAGGAGTGAAGGAATCCCAATTCGAGAAGTTGCTCCATCATGGTTGGAACATGGAATCTGGGAGGAGGCATTCATCACAAGTATTTGTCTCTTTTCATTTGTTCTTCTTAGTGTTATTGAAGATGGAATTCAACTACTTAAGATTTGCATGAGCTGTTGTAAAATAATTTTCTTTAAGAGATGTGGATGTCAATTACGTTCTAGGAACTAATGCGACTCAGATGAAATATGTCTAACTTATTAAATGCATCCTGAATCTGAATGGTTGAGGCTTCTGATATAGTTATCCATTCACCGAGCATTACCGTCTAACATAGTTATTCCAAGCCACCAGTTTTGATATGAGACATCATGACATGTCTCTTCAAATCATCAAGCCTTTCTAAAGTAAAATGCGTTGTAATAAGGAAGAATTGCTTTCAATTTTTATTCTTATATATAGCTATCCAGATTCCAAATATAAATGTACCCTGCAAGTTTGTTTTCTTTAATTTCAAACGTTAACTTGGGAACTAATGATGTTGTAGGTGGCTTGAGGATTTTGCAACATGTCGAAAGTATTCAGGTTCCAACAGAATGGCAATCAGTCCATTCCAAAACGTGGAAGGATATATCATGGACAAAGAAGCAATTTCAGGTGGCTATTTCTCCTTTGCTACAAGCTGCAATTATATTAAGTTCAATTAAGATTTTCTCACTTTGAGTTACTGCAGGGTAGATCAGGGATGATCACAACTATAATTCAAGTAAGTTTATTTACTACTGAAAAGATCCAATAATGCTTAAAGCTTTACTTGTTTCTGAATTATTTGCAATCAGAAAACCAACAAGCTCATTTTATTTTGACCAGGAAAAGATTATGGAAAAAGCAACCCTTGAAGGATATTCAATTAGCAACATATGCAAAGGGTGAAGATCCATTGAAATGAAGAAGCTGGCCCTTCTATTCTTCACCTCATTAGTTTGTCCTAGTGCTGATAAATAATGTATTGTATTCTTGGTTCAATAGGCAGAAGAAAAAATGTGATCTGATATCCATTTTATTGCTCGGAACAGAATAATGAATATATAGGTAATCTTTGTATTTTTACTATCTTTTTAAATTGTTGGTTTATGGTAGGACTGTAATGATATTCTTAGATATGTATAATTGATTTTATTTTCAGAATTCTGAAATTGATATTTTGGGCCTCATGGAAAGAGAACAAAACAAAACGAAACGAAACAACAAAAAGCCACCGCTCAGTTCACTCATCCGCCAGTGTATTTTCTTTCTATTACTCTCTGGTTGTGATTCGCTCTTACACTATTTTCTTACATATTTATTCCACCAATGCTATCCATAACTGCAATTCGTTATTTTGGTGGTGCCTCCCAAGTATTTGATGAAAATCCTCAGTGAAAAATCAGCGGGGACATTGTTCTTTTATTGCTCAAATTTTCTGTTGCAAACTCTGAAATGATTTTGTGTGTATGTACAGCATGCATATACAATAAATGATTCCATCTTGCATGTATGCATTCAGGAAAAAATGATATGAAAATAACAGAAACATATTAGCATGTTTTCAACTAAGGAGAATAAGAATCTGATGAATGTGTAGAAGTTGAAAGCGGTGATGAGTGATGGAAGCATGTACAGCTTGGATCATGAATTACCTTCATCTGAGTGATACTAAGTTTGGAGCAATAAACACAGTACCACCCTTTGAGCCTTCCATAAGCCTCACTGTCTTCATCATCATCTGTCATATACGAATTCCTGTCTTCTCTGTCATCATCATCATCATCATCATCATCATCATCATCATCATCATCAATGGGTGGTGTGTATGATAACCCAAACATTGGAAGAACAAGAAGAAGAAACCTGTCAATGCTGTTGTTGCTCCATTTTCTTCCTCGATCCCAAATCATCAACAGCGAAACAATTAGTCCTGCTCCAACCCCAAAACCAACTCCGGTGGATACAAACTGCCAATCAAATTCAGTAGCTGATTTTGTTCTTGGAGCTCCTGCTGGATTGACATCACTGCATTTTTTAGTCAAAGGAGCCCCACATAATCCTTTATTATCAAGGAAAGAAGAATTTGAAAATGTTTGGATTTGGCTACCCATAGGGATTCTTCCCTGCAGCTGATTGAATGAGAGATTCAGGACTGAAAGGAAATTCAAACTTGCAAGCCCAGAGGGAATTTCTCCTTGTAATGAGTTCTTTGAGAGGTCTAGTGACTCAAGCTGTTTCAAATTCCCTATAGATGATGGAATCTGGCCATAAAGAGCATTGTTTGATAAGTTAAGCACATAGAGTGCTTTGAAATCAAACAGTTCTTTCGGTATTTCTCCTTGGAAATGATTAGATGAAAAGTCGATGGAAGTGAAGACAGTTAGAATTTTAACTAACTCCATCGTTAGACCTTTGCTTGTAACTGTTACCGAATCCTGATAATATTTCGGACCAAATTTAAGTACCTCAAATCGGAGATGATTTTCTTCGGAATCAGCATTGTCTTCATCATGCATCATAGCCTCCCACGTTGTGAAGCATTTTGCAGGTAGAATACCATTGAAACGGTTAAAGGCCAAATCAACAATTTGAAGCATTTGCCATGTACTATTGGTTTTTGGACATCGAATGTTGCCATGGAAGTTGTTATTTCGCAATACTAGCACACGGAGAGTGGATATGTTTTTCAATGAACATGGAAATCCATCGGTAATTTGATTGTTCCCAAGGTCCAATACCTCAAGTCTCGAGCAATTAGCAAGAGATTTTGGAATCTGCCCTTCTAAGATATTTCCAAGGAGATCAAGAGTCCTCAGAGCACAAGATGCTGGAAACACATCGGGGATAAGCCCTGAGAGATTGTTCTGGCGCAGATTCAGCACCCCAAGCATCTGACTCAGTGTTATTAAACAATAAGGAATTGTGCCTGAAATGTTATTATTGGAAAAATCAAGAACTTGAAGACTAGAGGCATTGCAGATGGAATAAGGGATGCTGCCACGGAATCTATTGTTTGCAAGAGAGAGATAAATTGTGCCAGACAGGTAACCAGTTTCAAGTGCGATAAGGGAGCTAAAATTATTGTTTGAGTAATCAACATAGGCAGCAGATTTGGGAAAAACAGGAGCTGGCCCCAGTAGTTGATTGCTATGAAGGTCAAGGAATATTAAATTGGAACTAAGATTCTGTAAAGGCCCTTCCAAACTAGTCAGATAATTGTGAGACATATTAAGGCTTTCAAGACTATCCAGTTTCCAAATCCAGTTGGGAACTGCTCCTTGAATTTGGTTATTGGATAGGTCTAGAGTGCTCAACCTAGACTGGTATCTCAAGAAACCAGGGATAACCTTCAAACTGCAGGATGCCAATTTTAGAGTGCTAATGTTTGGAATGGAAGATAAGTTGAGATTCACGCTGACTGACAAGTTGTTGTATGAAAGGTCCAGTGTGGTCAAATTTCTGAGCTCCAGAAACTTATTTAGCTGCATCAAACCATTGAACTTGTTTGAGGAAAGCTGGAGGATAGAGAGTCCTGTGAGCTGGAAGAGGGATGTTGGTATTGGACCTGATATGTTGTTGCTACTTAAATCAAGAATCTTTAATTTAGAGGAAGAAACATTCTTGAGTTCATCCAATTGACCAAATTGGTTGTTGGAAAGTTGAATCTTCTGCAGTAATGGGAGTCTAAAAAGAGATGAAGGAATTCTTCCACTGATGGAATTGTAACCCAGGTTGATGCTGATGAGATTTTGTAGTCCTTCAAAGTGAGCAGAAGATGGAATTGGCCCACTAAAATTATTATGAGAAAGATCTACGTAGGAAAGCTTTCTCGCCATTCCAAAAGATGGGATTGGACCAGTGAAGTTGTTATGTGACAAATCCAAGTAACTGAGGCCGTTGAGGTTTGATAGTGAACTAGGAAGTGTTCCAGAGAAGCTCGTTTCACTTACTATCAAAGTATGAAGAGCTCCACTCAGTTGGAAGGATGGAAAGACACCTTGAAGGTTAGAATTGAATGATATGTCAATGGATGACAGTGTTCTAACCTGGAAGATCTTTTGTGGAAACGTTCCAATTAACCCACATGAAGAAAGGCTAAGGGTGGTCAAATTCTTCAAATTGGCAAAGGTTTCTGGCACTGTAGATGATAAATTATTCTGATTAAGAATAATGACTGAGAGATTCACAAGATTTGCCAGGGAAGCATCAATGGGTCCTGAGAGATTGCAACTTGACATGCTCAATTCTTGCAATCCACGCAGCGACAACATAACATTGCACCATTCATTTCCATGAGCGGTTATAGTTACACCATTCAGATACAATTGCTTAATACTGCTCAGATTACTGACAAGCATTCTTAGATTTGGATTCTCAAGTTTTAGATCTTGCCCTGCCAAATAGGCAAGAGATGAGATATCAAGACTAACCAACCTCGTCAGCTTAGAAATCTCTATTGGAATCTGCCCCACGAACCCAGCATATGACAAATTCAGGTACGTTAACTTGTCCAACTTGTCAAATGCTGAAGGAATCACAGAATTGAAATTATTAGCTGCCAAGCTTAACCTCTGCAGATGACGGAGACTGAATAGGCTGCTTGAATTGTTGAATCCACCAGTGATTGATTCTCCACTAAGATCAAGACCAGAAACATGTCCTTCATTATCACAACTTACACCACTCCAATCACAGCAATCAGAACTTTGATTCCAAAAGTTCAGTTTGCTGGAACTTGTACTGTTGAAAGCAAGGCTCTTCTTCAATTGCAGCAACAATGATTGTTGATCTGGAAGACATTGGCCAGAGATGACAGAAATGTGAATACTGATAAATATCACATAGCAGAGAATGAAGGGAAGCAATGAATGTAATCTAATTCTCATTGGTGTGTATTCTTGGGTACGGTCCAACACAAGACAAAAGAAGTGAGTAAACTAATAATTGTATCATCAAGTGCCAGACCCATGAACAAGATCCTTCTACTCTGTGTTTTAGAGCATTTATTTTCTAAGTTTGGGAAAGAGCGTCCGCCAAAAAGTGTAGAAAGTAAAAGAAAAAGTAGGGTGGCTGTGGAGTAAGATAGAAGGTTATAGCAAGAATTGTAATTGGTCAAAGTTAACATAAGTACATACTATGAAGTTTTGTTGCAGATTCATTCAAAGTAAACCATGTCCTAGGTCGTTGTTTTGGTTCAACTATCTATGTATCTGTGTATGCATCTGTAGAATCCTATTTGCCAGAAAACAAAGAAAAAATAATAATAAAGAAATAGAATACTATTAATCGATAAGAAATTAATGTTTCTACGCGCTTTTATGTCGGCCCTCTTACAAGAAATTTCATCTCTCTTATTAGATATATTGTTGACTTAATCATAGCTTCTTAGATTGGAATCCCTTTCAATTTTGGATTATTAAAGACGGTGTGAACCCTACAACGTTTTAAATAATGCATTTATGATTTATGACATTTTGTTGTTTTGTTAAGGTCTTGGGGTGTATGATGATTAATGATGTCCATTCAGTGGAGTATTCTAAACGTTAGGCATCAATTCATTATGGAATAAGAACAGTCTTAACAATAATTAAAGAATCGACAATGAGTTAAAGAAACTTTAGTTGGATCAAACACGATGAAGAAAAATGTTTCTTGAATTCTTAATTAGTAGTAGTAACTTCAATTAATTTACTAGTATTTCTTCTTTCTTTTTTTTTTCTTTTTGATTTTCTTTTATTTATCCCCTTTACCTATCAAATGCTTTCATTTTGAAACTTGCTTGTATCTTTGCTATTTATATCCGAATGAAAAAAATGCATCGAAAAATTTAGGCGTTGATAAAAATACTTTTTAAAATTAAAAATAACAAAAAAACATCAAAAGATAGTAAAAACATAGTTATTAAAATCGAAATAGTAATTGATCTAGTTAAAATGCTAGATTATTGAGTTATTGATTCAATTATTTTGTTATTGATTCTATCAGTTAAGGTGCTGTTTTATAGAACTAACTAAATGTTCTTTTGATAACCTTACACTAAATTGTTTTTTTTATTGAGTCATTGGTTCAATCGTTCGATTATTGATCAACCGTTTATAATAATTTATTTATTTTTTTAAATTAAATGTCATAAAATATTTTTTTTTCTTTTATTAATTTGTATTTTTAATTTTACCGAAGGTGCTTTCCTTCCTTTAATTATTAGTGTAGGAAGAAAAAGACCCTAAAACCCTTCATATGTACTGTAATTAGTTTTACCTTTTCAACCCTTTCAATTAGCATCTTCTTGGGAATTGACCTCAAATTTTTTAGAATTCTAGTCTACCTCTATTATTAATTACACCAATAATTTAATCTGTTTGTTGGGAAAAAATGTTGCGAAAAGTTATTTGTTCTTAGGCCCAACTTTGGTAAATAATTTAATTAAATTATTTTTAAAAAAATAATTTAAATAATAAATGACTATATTAAAAGTAGCTTATAAATAAATTATTTTGTATTTAGATTTTTAGTTCTAAAAGTACTTATTTTATAGAAATATGATAAAAATAGTAGCATTATAAGAAAAGTCATTTTTTTTAAAATTCTTTATAAGTTCTTAAATAGTTTTTTTAAAAAATTATAATTTACTACTACTTTTCATAAGTCAAAAGATAAAAAAAAAATTACTTTTAAAATTTTTTAAACATCTTTTGAAGTTCGATTCAAGTTTTCTTCCTACCATTTTATTTATTATATAGTAGACCATTATAAATGGATACTTTTTCTTACGCTGCACATGCAAGAGCTGAATTCAGAAACACGAAAAAAAAAAAAAAATCTACAGTGACAAAATATTGAAATGTTTTGTTGAGGTCTAATACAAAAACAAAAAAAGCTGAGACTTTACGTAAAATTAAAAAAATAAATTAAATATGTAAAATAAAAAAATCATAAAAAATATTTAATTTAATAGAAATATTATAAAATTAGTTGACGTATTTAAAATCATAATGTCAGAAGATTTTAAGATTTAAATCAAACTTTTAGCTATTATATAATATCGCTTTATAGTCTTTGTAATTTTCATTAATTAGAAGTGTAGCTTAATTTAAACTTAATTCTTGACATAGATTGAGAGTAAAATGTTATTTAGTATAGCTACAAATATATGTATTAAGCCTTCCTTTAATTAATGAAACCGAGAAAAAAAAACTGTCATATGCTAGACCTGCTTATTTATGATTAGTTTTTTTTTATTATTTATTATCTATTAATTATTTTTTATTTTTTAAAAAAATGTTCAACATAGAAGGCAGCAGGGGTGGTAGAGTAGACACTAGACAGATCCAAAAAGTAAAAATCTAGACTAATAATAAGTTCACCTGGTCATTAAGTGTTATTTGAACAAAAAGTAAATAATTAACAAGAAATCCTAAATATGCAATACCTAAGAATCTAAGAATGTGTGTATTAACCTTCAAATTTTGTCTCTCTTTAATTTACTGTTTGTCTTTTATACGCACTCTTCTACTTAAACCTTCCTCATGATCTCCATATTGCACTAATTGTATTTTCATGTTGTTGATCTCAATGCTAAATGAGATAAAACAAGACACAGTTACAATTATAAAATAATCTGGTAAATAAATTTTGGATTACTATCAGTAGAAACTATTAAACTTATTATTTTATAAATGAGCAACATTATTAAAACTTTAAAACTTCGTATATTTTTTTATACTCCCATTATTATCAAGGCTTTCTGGTATAATTTCAGTTCTTATTCAATGTGGCAGAAAGTGGTTGCTTTGTCTTATTCAAGAATGTTGAATACAATTAATATTATTAAGAACCAAAAGTCAAAGAAATATTATAAGCGAAAACGGTAAATGAGAGTACATTATTCATATGTTTTTAGTAGGTTAGTTTTATTGTCATAGTCATCGGTGATAATTAGGGGTCATTTCATGATAGGTGTTGTGAGGGAAAAATCAACATTTTATGAAGTGTGTTAGTTAAAGGTTAGATTGGTTTAATTTGACGGTACTCACATGTGATTATACCATAATAGTTAAGATAATACAAAAGTCAAGAGTTGGCAACAAGTAATTTTCTTCTTAAAATTTGTAATTTATGGTAATTGAGGTGACCTATGAAGCATGGACACTTCGCTGATTTGCCGTGTCTGCGTGTCGGACACATTTTAGACACGATATTCACCGACACTTGTTCGACACGCGTGTCTGCTGTGTCCAAACCGTGTCTTAATAAAAAAGAAAAAATTCTTCACCGGACACACTTGAACACACCTAAATACCATCACGTGTCAGTATGTCCAATCTTATTCTTAACATATATTTTTGAAATAAATTTAGATATAGTATATATTATTATTTATTAAAATAAAAAATATTTTAAATACTTGATATAATTAAAATAAGATATTAAAAATAATTAAAAAATTAATTTATATTTTAGTATGAATAAAATATCAAAATATCATTATGATTTATCTAAAAAATACTTTATATTTTATATGTATGCGTGTCCTCGTGTCTTATAAGATTTTAAAATTCGCGTGTCAGTGTGTCCCGTATCGTGTCGTGTCCCGTGTCGGTGTCAGTGTCTGTGCATCATAGGAGGACCATTATAATTTGGTTAAACATTATAATTTGACTATAAACACTATAAGTCGCTTATTAAACAATTAAATTCTAAAACGTATTATAACGTTTTAAAATGCTATTATTTTTTATTTAAGTAAAATGTTTGGAAAATGTAACTACTATGAAGCACGGGCACTTTGCTGAGTTGCCGTGTATGCGTGTCGGACATATTTTGGACACGATGACACTCACCGATATTCGTCCGACACGCTTGTCTGCTGTGTCCAAACCGTGTCTCAATAAAAAATAAAAAATTCTTTTTCAGACACACTTGGACACACCTAAATACCATCACGTGTCAGCATGTCTGGTCTTATTCTTAATATATATTCTTAAAATAAATTTAAATATAGTATATATTATTATTTATTAAAATAAAAAATATTTTAAATACTTGATATAATTAAAATAAGACATTAAAAATAATTTAAAAAATTAATTTATATTTTAATATCAATAAAATATTAAAATATCATTACGGTTTATATAAAAAATACTTTATATTTTATATGTATGCGTGTCCCCGTGTCATGTAATATTTTAAAATTCGCGTATCGGCGTGTCCCGTGTCGTGTCGTGTTCCGTGTCCGTGTCAGTGTCCGTGCATCATAGTGCAACTATATATACCTCATCCTAAATATAAAAAAGAGATAAAAAACTTTTTGAAGATATATTAAAATAAACAGAATTTATTATTCACTCACTAACTTGAGCGTTGGAGTGTCTTTTGCAGGTTCCCACCCATTTGTTCTCCTGCTGTTGAAGTATGACTCATCTCGAGTCTCAACTGAAAGTTCTTAGTTATTCACCGGCGGACAAACTATACCGCGGCCAACCTTCACAAGAACAATTGACACCCATTGTGGGGCCTAGAAACAAAAACCTTTTTTCTTTAGGCCCCAAAATTACCAAATCTGCCTATGGCTAACCAACCTCCTCCCACACCATTCGAGCTCCTTCGAACGGTAACAAAGTTACAACAGGCTAATCAGCGCATGACAAAAGAAAACCAAAGAATGGCAAATCAAATAACTGAGTTAACCAATGTTCAGATTGCTAATAATGGTGATCACAGTGAACAAACGGATGACGAGGAAGGAAATTATGATCCAATGTATGTCATTGAAACTCAACAACCAGAGGGAGATCAACAAACCAATGAAGACGACGAATTAGACAATGCAGTTGGACCATTCACAGCAGATGTCATGAATTTCAAACTGCCTGAAAACTTTGTGTTACCAATAACTTTGACCCCCTATGATGACATGGGTGATCCAAAAAAATGCATCAAAAATTCTGCTCCATGATGATAGTAAACGGTGCTCTAATCGTATCTTATGTCGTTGTTTTCTTATTTTTTTAGACGGTCCTGCACTTGATTGGTTTTCATCTTTGCTTGCAGATTCTATTTCACGTTTTCAGGAGCTCGCAAAAGTTATTTGAAGATCAATTCGCTGCATCTTCCATATATTTACATGACTCCGATTATTTGAACACTATCAAGCAAAGATGTAAGAATCGCGAATTAATTAACCGATTAATTAACGTAAAATAATAATAATTTAATTACCCGGATTAGGTTCAAAATTTTAGAATATTAATTAGAAAATTTAAATATGATATTCAGACTCATTAGATTTTTCTGAGTTGGAAAATGTAATTTTCTTCGGAAAATTGCGTAAAAACGCGTATTGGTAATTGAACCAGCAGTACTGGCCTAAATCTGTCTGGTACTGTGTAAGAGCAGTAAAAACAGTAGAAAAACTTAGGAAAATAATTAAAGTTGAAAATCGGACACTAATTTTAAAGGTTTGGCCCGAAATTAGGCCAAACGGACTAAAAACGCTAACGGATTAGACCGGACCCGAATTGGACCCAACCTCAACACATATATAAGCCTAAATGAAGGCCATTCAGCCTCATTCTTCATTAAATAACACACACACCAGCAGCTGAAGTGAGGAGAAGAAGAGAGAAAAATTACTATTCACATCCACATTCAATGGATCATATCTTGAGCTACAGTGCTCTGACTCGCGTGCCGTCAGCGGCTACGCGAAACTCTCGCCGAGCCAGTTAGTTCTATCTAACATTTGTTGGTAAAATTTCGAATTTTTATCTCTTTCCCTCTGCCCTAAAAATCCGAAAATGTGGGTAATGATTTTGAATGAATTTTTGTGTTTTGATTATTTAGGTAGTACTTAAGGTTGGGCTATTGATGGTTTGTGCCCCCAAACACCATCGGAAAAGGTAAGAAAACTCTTTACCTTGTGAAATTATGATTTTGATGAACCCTAGGTATTGATTTGTGGTAATTATGTTTATAGCTTGAAAAAATTGGTTGTTGATGCTTGTTGGAGTTAGTTGGTGAATTGTTAGAGACTGATTTTGGGTTGAAAGCTTGCTTGGACTCAAATTGGTGTTTTGTGCATATTGGAAATCGGCCAAGGTATAATTTCGATTTCCTCTATGTACTATGTAATATCTCTGGACACTTAGGCTAGTGACCCATATAATAGGTTTGGATTGAATTGATTGTTGAATTTGAGAATGCATGATGGTGTTGTTAAATTGATAATGTGTGATGATGTTAATGCTTGTGATGGTTTTGATATGTTGAGATGAAAATTTTGATGAGGCATGACAAATGAAGCTTATGAGTAGTGGGATTTGATGCAAGTTGTTATTATTGATTAGTGAGATGCAAATTATGGAATTGTTGGTTATAAAGGTGGAATTAATTGATAGAGGTGTTGAATTGGTCAAAATGTGATGGAAGGGTAAAGTATAATATTTAGTAGTATTTTATGGTGAGATGGACTAGGCTTTGATTTGGTTTGGTTGTAAATTTTGAAGTTTTGAGCGCTTAGTGAATTTTGATAAAAATAGATTTTTAGTGAACTTTGACGGATCATATCTTGAGCTACAGTTTTTGAAATTGAACGATTTTATATCAAATGAAAGATATTTAACAAGCTTTAAAATGGTTTGAATTTTGTGAAAATTTGAATTTTGTAGAAAAAGATATGATTGTTGAAAGTTTGGCGTTGAAATCTGAATTCTGTGAATGTTGCAGAATTGGTGATTTCTGGTTTGTGTGCGCACGCACATCCTGTGTGTTTTTGAAAGTGTGCGGACGCACACTTATGTGCGCATGCACACACGGGGCAAGGCTTGCTGTTGAGAGCGCTAGCACACCCTGCGCGCGCACACAACCAACGAAAATTTACAAGCTATGCGTACGCACAGCCCTATGCACACGCACACGTTGGAAGGTGCACCCTGTTGAGGGTGTTTGCACGCCTTGTGCGGATGAACAGAGTTGAGATTTTACCCCCTGTACGTACGCACACCTCTATGTGTACGCACATGTTTTGAAAATTCTTCTGGATGTGCGCACGCACACTGCCCTGTTTTTCAATAAAAACCTTGTTTTCAACTGTTTCACTTTCCAAACAAGCTTGTAAACTTCTATGAAACTTATATAGGACTCTTTGGCTTATTTTCGGGTATCAGAACATAGAAAATATCCTAGAAGATTTAATTTGGTATTACTTTGAAAAGTTAGAGAATGGAGGTTTAGGTTTCTGGTGTACTGAGGATGGGTTTGGCGGAGTGAGAAGAGAGAATAGTATATGAATTGAGAGACTGATGAACTAATCAGTTCGAAATGAAAATTATGAATTGGCAATGGTTGAGATGAGTCTGGGACTCGGAATGGAGTGATGGATCCATGATATATTGAAAAATTATTTTTTGAAAACTACTGAATCATTGTTTTATACTGAGATTTTGAGACGCTATGCGCCTGGCAGGGACGGTTTGGTTGGATCCCGCCTGTCGAGGTAGCGGCGGCGGCGTAAGGGCGGTGGTTTGTCCCGCTTACGTTGAGATGTGAGATCCGTGGCAATAGTATCCTGCTCGCATCCCTTCGGATCACTAGTGTGCTGGCACAAAATCCTGGACGGTGTTCCGAGCACCATATCTCGGGGGTTCCCAATTATGATTCCGAAGGGTGACATCTCCATGGAGATGTGTCGGGTTGGCAGTTGAACCGACAATGTGATATCACAGCCTATAGGACAGGCATTCATCATGTGCCGACTTGAATTATATGCCTAATTGTATAACATGCCTAATTGCCTATTTAAATTACTTGACATATATACCTATACTTGTGTTTTACTTGCATTGTAATTAATTGTGCTTTCTACTGAGATTGAGGAGGCTCGGTAGGCGGTGACGATGGGATCACATGGCGGTTAGGCTGGTGAAGGCTGTGGGACAGCGGTGATCTGATAGTTAGAAATCCCTTAGGATAGTGTACCCTATTTTGTAAATGCTAAGTTTTAAAGTTATGGTTTTAATTTTAGTTATGCATTAAGCTTGAATCTTGTGTTGATATGAAGTTCTAGGATTGCCTCTGGCGTCCCGGGGTCTTATATCTTACATTACTGGGCACTGTTACCATACTGAGAACCTCTGGTTCTCATTCCATACTTTGTTGTTGTTTTTCAGATGTAGGTCGCAACCCACCTCGGTAAGTTGCTTTGATGGTGACAGAGCGGAGGATTCTTTACCATATTTTGGTAGTCTTTTGATTTATTTTTATTAGTACTCTCCTTCTTGTATTTATTTGCCTTAGAGGCTTACTTTATGAGAGATATTCTGTATAAGCTGTTTACCTTTAATACTCTGTATGTCAGTATTTAACTAGTTGGCCCAAACTCCGTGGGCTTTTGGCTAGTATCTTATGATTATTATACTCTCATATAACCAAGGTTCTGAAAACCAGACCGGACCGGCCGGTCTGACCGGTTTAACCACAAACCGGTGATTTTACGGTTTGGTTCAACATCAAAAACCGCCAGAATCAAAACTGTTTTTAAACCACTACACCGGCCGAGAACCGGTCGGTCAGACCGAACTGGGACCTGGCCGATTTTCTTATTTTGCCCAAAAATGCCAAAACGTAGCCGTTTAGCATTCAGTGAAACACCCCCAACCCTAACTCCCTCCAACTCTCCAACAGCGCAGCACACACTCCCTCTCTCGTCCCTCCCATCACCCTCGAACTGGCCGTTCTTCTCAACACCGGCGAGCTCAATCCCTCCCTTTCGTTCAGCCGCCGGACTGCTCCTGACGCCGTTGCCGGTTGGAGCTTCGAAGCTCAGTCGGTCCCTCATTTAGCTAACGTCTCAGACTCTCAGCAGTGGAAGCACAGTCACCGGGCTCGCCTCTTGCCTTTGTCGCGTAGCTCTGTTCCTCCGTCGCAAGCTCTGTTCCTGCCTCCGTCGCCAGTTCTGTTCATGCCTCCGTCGCCAGCTCTATTCTTCTAGGTATTTACTATTTTTTTTAACAATAATTGTTGAATAATCTCTGAACTTGTTATGGCCTTATTGGTTGAATAATAGGTTGAATAATGGTTGAATATTGTTAATTAATAATTTTGAATTTGTGATTTACTGATTTTTCATTTTTCTTCTTCAATTATTGTTGTCTTTGGTTTAGGATTGATAATTTGTAGTTCTATTGTCTTTAATTTCTATTTTGAATTTTAGTTTTTTCAGTGATTGACTAATTTTGTTTGATTCTGTTATGGTTCTGCTTCTGTCTTTCGTTGTTAATTTTTTTTGTTGTATATCTGTTGCTGTCCTTGAGAGTTGAGAACTTGAGATTATTGAGTTGTTGTATTTGGATATTTGGATACTGTAAAGTGCATTTGCGCATATTCCAGATGAATTAGAAGAGAAGCTGGTGAATAAGATTTTAAACTGTGAAATCATGTGTTGTTGCTTGAATTTTAGAAGAAAGAGCAATGTAATGTATTCCTATTTATGATTCCATAAGACCAAGGTTAAATTAACAATTCAGGTGGAGTTGAGTTTTGTTTATGAGTAATTAAGTGCACGAAACAAGAATAGGATTGCTAATTAAATTTGGAATTTCTTATTAGTGACTTGTTAAGGTGCTGTTGTTGTTATGCTGCTGTTTTGTTATGGCACGATTGTTGTTATGCTGTTGTTTTGTAATGGTTGTTGCTGAATGCTACTCTGTTTTCCTGAAAACTTACTCTGTTTTGCAATATTGTTGAATGCTATAGGCAGAATTTAGGTTAAGAAAACTTACTCTGTGTTGCTGTTTGTTAATGCTGAAAACTTATTCTGTTTTGCTGTTTTGTTAATGCTGAAAACTTACTCTTCTTAGGTCTTGGCTCCTATTTTTAATTGCTGATGGCTCCTGCTTTAGGTTAAGAACATGGTTAATCATTGTAGTTACTGGTTGTGTTAGTTTTGCTAGCTTTGTTTGTAATTGCTGGGTGAAGGTTTAGTGTTTTGTAATTGCTGGCTTTGTTTTCTAATTGCTGGTTTTGCTGATGGCTCCTAATTTTTTTGTTCAAATTTGCTAATGGCTTTGATTTGTAGTTGCTGGTTGTGTTGGTTTTGCTGGCTTTGTTTGTAATTGCTGGGTAAAGGTTTAGTGTTTTGAATGTCTGATACTCTGATTTGTGATTTCTAAATCTGAAATTAATTAAATAATTGATTTTGTGTTGTTAAAATTGTTGATTAAAATGGATTTTTTATGCTGCTGTTGCCGTTTTTTAATTTTTAAGTATGATATTTCTGATTTTTTGTTGAAATAGTTATTGATTTCAGGGTTTAGAGTGATTATTTGTTGCTGGTATTTAACTTTTGTTGCTCTTAAGTTCTGTTAAGTTGCTACATTCAAACTTGTGCATTGGCCTATTCATCTTCACTTGCAATAACAAAAAGCTTCTCATTTGATTATCCATTAACTACCTCATTTTCTGGTACCATTCCTTTTGTTATCGTTTTAGCTGAAAAAATTTGAGGGGCTGGATGAGGAGACATTGATGCCTCAGAAGACACCACCACCATCAACATATCCTTGTTACTTGAAGGTTTCTTTAGCACAATAGTTGAAATCACAATCATAATTACATAATATGTTTAAATAATTATCCAAAAAAAGAAACTCACAAGAACATCTTGAGGTTTTGATGATTGATAAATCTTTATGTTGACATTTAATATTTTAAATTTCTTTATAGTATTTAACTTGAGTTTGTATATTAATAAGATTATATGAATTTGATTGATGACATTTAATGTAGTTTTTTAAATTTAAAAATTATTTTAATATTTATATTATACTATAATTATATTTTAGGATATTTATTTATAATTTATTTATTATTTTATTTTAAAACAGTTTTTTCGGTTGAACTACCGGTTAGACTGGTTGGACCAGTGAACCATTAAACCAGTAGTTAGAGCGGTTTGATGACCGGTCTGGTTTTCCGAACCTTGCATATAACTACATATATCTTGTTATCTCATATAGTGGATCTTGTCTCTTACGCTTGTAGCTTCGTGTGAACGTTCGCGCTTTGTAATTCACTATTTGAGCTTATTTTTTTCATCGAACTTCTAGAATGATTATTCCTTCTATATATATTCATGTATAAGTCTTAGAATTGTCATAACTTTTAATTAACCTTTGCTTTACAGCATGAGGTAAGGCTTAGGATAATTAGGGTGATACAAAAGACAACATGAAAGCATCAAGGAGTATGTTAGTCGCTTCACCAAAGTAGCAATGAGCATCCCAAACCTCCACCAGAGGTACACCTACATGCTATAAAGAGTGGACTTCGCCTAGAAAAATTCCAAGAGGCCATCACAGTGGCCAAACCTAGAATCTTGACCAAGTTTCGAGAGAAAGCCAAGGAACAAATGGAGATTGAGGAGCTACGCCAAGCTTGGAGGTCAAAAAAAAGCCAAACCAATAAGTATGACGACAAAGCTCGGGACAATAAAAAACTTTTCCGGTTAACACCCTGTTATGATTCTTATACCCAATTCAACACCAAAAGGGAGAAAATCATCAAAGAAATACTAAATGCCAAACTAATCAAATCTCCTTGGAAGGATGTAACTTATCAAGATCTGAAAAATGTGGATAAGTCGAAATATTGTGCTTTTCATAAAAACACGGACATACCACTGATGAATGTGTCGTAGCCAAAGACCTGCTAGAGTGATTAGCTCGGCAAGAATATTTAGACAAATACATCAGCGGCCATATTCAAAAGCGTACAACACATTCAACCGACCAATCACGGGACAATCTTCTCGTGACAAGGAAAAAGCAACTCATGTTCAACCCAATCAACCCCGAGGTATCATCAATTGTATATCTGGGAGCTTTGCTGGTGGCAGAACTACAAGCACCACCTGAAAACGTACCTACCGAGCTATGTTCACTGTTGAAGGCACCCTTAACAATCCTTAGCCTTTGCCCAACTTCCCAGAAATGACGTTCCAACTGTCTGACTTCCATTCAAAGGAGACCAACTTATATGATCCAGTTGTCATCTCTATTCAACTAGGGGATCTAATAGTCCGCAAAGTGCTATTGGATCTCGGGAGCAGCGCCGATGTCCTTTTCTACTCCACATTCTAGAAAATAAAGTTGAGCGATAACATCCTGCAACCATCCAGTGGAGACTTAGTGGGATTTTCAGGTGAACAAGTACCTGTCTTGGGATCTGTGTGGTTACAGAATGCACTTGGTGATAATCCTCTAACAAAAACTCTAGATATTCAATCCCCTATGGTTGATTGTTTCAGTCCTTACAACTTAATCCTTGGCCGACCTTTTTTGAATAAGTTCAGTGCTATAATATCTATAATTCATCTCTTCTGTGTTAAGTTTCATGTGCAGGACAACCTTATTGCAACAATTCACAGTGACCATCGTGAAGCTCGGAATTGTTATAATATCAGTCTAAAAATGCCTATATCTAACTGAGCTATAGGTGCGCAAATAAACGTCGTCCACAACTCGCTCGAACTTCTATCATTAACCAAGTTAGACCCACGAGCCGAACTCAAAACCAACCCACACCAATAGAGGAGTTACAAAAAGTTTCTTTAACTAACGATCCAAACAAGTTCACTTTTGTAGGTTTAGCTTTGCAAGAAGACGAGAAAGATAAGCGCATCCAATTTCTTCAACAAAATGCCAACCTATTCGCTTGGACCCCTACCGACATGTCCGGCATTGACCTTTCCATCATATCTCACAACCTGGCATTAAACTCATTAGTCAAACCTATAGCACAGAAAAAATGCAACCTCGGCATGAAAAAAAAACAAGCATCCCTAGAAGAAACTAAAACGCTCATTGATACCAATTTCATCCGAGAAATCAGGTTCACAACATGGTTAGCTAACATTGTGATGAGCGGATAATTTATACGCTTTTTGGCATTATTTTTACATAGTTTTTAGTATGATTTAGTTAGTTTTCAGTATATTTTTATTAGTTTTTAAATAAAAATCACATTTCTAGACTTTACTATGAGTTTATGTGTTTTTCTGTGATTTCAGGTAATTTCTGGCTGAAATTGAGGGACTTGAGCAAAAATCAGATTTAGAGGTTGAAGAAGGACTGCAGATGCTGCTGGATTCTGACCTCCCTGCACTCAAAGTATATTTTCTGGAGCTACAGAACTCCAAATGGCGCGCTCTTAATTATGTTAGAAAGTAGACATCCAGGGCTTTCCAGCAATATATAATAGTCCATACTTTGCCCGAGTTTAGATGACGCAAACTGGCGTTCAACGCCAGTTCCATGTTGCATTCTGGAGTTAAACGCCAGAAACAGGTTGCAAAGTGGAGTTAAACGCCAGAAACAGGTTATAAACTGGCGTTCAACTCCAAGAAAGACCTCTCCACGTGTAAAGCTCAATGCTCAGCCCAAGCACACACCAACTGGGTCCCGAAAGTGGATTTCTGCATCATTTACTCATTTCTGTAAACCCTAGTAACTAGTTTAGTATAAATAGTACTTTTTATTATTGTATTCGAAGTCTTGGTTACTCCGGTTCCCCTCTGGGGCTGAGACCAATGAACTCTATTATCACTTATGTATTTTCAAAGGTGGAGTTTCTACACACCATAAATTAAGGTGTGGAGCTCTGCTGTTCCTCATGAATTAATACAAAGTACTATTGTTTTTCTATTCAATTCAAGCTTATTCCGATTCTAAGATATTTATTCGCACTTCAACATGAATGTGATGATCGTGACAGTCATCATCATTCCCAACCTATGAACGCGTGCCTGACAACCATTTTCGTTCTACCTTAGATTGAATGAATATCTCTGGAATTCCTTAATCAGAGTCTTCGTGGTATAAGTTAGAATCCATGGACGGCCATTCTTGAGATCCAGAAAATCTAAACCTTGTCTGTGGTATTCCGAGTAGGATCTGGGAAGGGATGGCTGTGACGAGCTTCAAACTCGCGAGTGCTGGGCGTAGTGACAGACGCAAAAGGATCAATGGATCCTATTCCAGTATGATCGAGAACCGACAGATGATTAGCCATGCAGTGACAATGCATTGGACCATTTTCACTGAGAAGACAGGATGTAGCCATTGACAACGGTGACGCCTAACATACAGCTTGCCATAGAAAGGAGTATGAATGATTGGATGAAGACAATAGGAAAGCGGAGGTTCAGGAGGAACAAGCATCTTCATACGCTTATCTGAAATTCTCACCAATGAATTACATAAGTATCTCTATCTTTAATTTACGTTTTATTTATCTTTTAATTATTAAATCTCCATAATCAATTGAATCTGCTTGACTGAGATTTACAAGGTGACCATAGCTTGCTTCAAGCCGACAATCTCCGTGGGATCGACCCTTACTCACATAAGGTTTATTACTTGGACGACCCAGTGCACTTGCTGGTTAGTTGTGCGAAGTTGTGACAAAGAACTAAGATTATGAACGTGCGTATTAAGTTTTTGACACCGTTACCAAGGAATGAACTGTCACGATTTCTGCGCACCAAGTTTTTGGCGCCGTTGCCGGGGATTGTTCGAGTTTGGACAACTGAAGGTTCATCTTGTTGCTCAGATTAGGTAATTTTATTTTAATTTTAAGCTTTTTGTTTTTATTATTTTTATTTTCGAAAATTCTTCAAAAAATTTTTTTTCTTCTTTTTCGTTTTTCCCAAAATAATTTTCGAAAAAACCAAAAAAATTCTTTTAAAATAAAAAAAAACCAAAAACTTTATGTTTCTTATTTGAGTCTAGTGTCAATTTTTAAGTTTGGTGTCAATTGCATGTTTTTTAAAATTTGTGCATTTTTCGAAAACTCATGCATGTGTTCTTCATGATCTTCAAGTTGTTCTTGACAAGTCTTCTTGTTTAATCTTCATATTTTCTTGCTTTATGTCTTTTGTTGTTTTTCATATGCATTTTTGTATTCATAGTGTCTAAATATGAAAAATCTCTAAGTTTGATGTCTTGCATGTTTTTCTTTTCTTGAAAATTTTTCAAAAATAAGTTCTTGATGTTCATCATGATCTTCAAGTGTTCTTGGTGTTCATCTTGACATTCATAGTGTTCTTGCATGCATCTTTTGTTCTAATCCAAAATTTTTATGTTTTGCATCATTTTTATGTTTTTATCTTCCCTCATTTAAATTCAAAAATAAAAAATATCTTTCCCTTATTCTCTCATAAATTTTCGAAAATTTGGTTTGATTTAGTCAAAAAGTTTTTAAATTTAATTGTTTCTTATGAGTCAAATCAAATTTTCATTTTAAAAAATTATATCTTTTTCAAATCTTTTTCAAAAATCAAATCTTTTTCATTTTTCTTTTATGATTTTCAAAAATTTCAAAATAATTTTCAAAAATCTTTTTCTTATTTTTATCTCATATTTTAGAAATTAATACTAACTATTAATATTTTGATTCAAAAATTTCAAGTTGTTACTTGCCTATTAAGAAAGGTTCATTCTTTAAATTTTAAAATCCTATCTTTTAGTTTCTTGTTAGTCAAGTAATCAACTTTAATTTTCAAAAATCAAATGTTTTTAATTTCCTTTTTAAATCTTTTTCAAATTAAATTTCAATCATATCTCTTTCAATTTCAATCATATCTTTTTCAAAATCAATTTCAAAATCTTTTCTAACTTCTTTTCTAACTTCTTATCTTTTCAAAAATTAAGTTTCAAATCTTTTTCAATCAATCTTATCTTTTTGTTTGATTCTTATCTTTTTCAAAACTACCTAACTAAACCTCTCTTTCTAATTTTTGAAAATCCCTTCCCTCTTTTTCAAAATTTCTTCTTAATTAACTAATTATTTTAAACTTTAATTTAATTTAATTTCATTTTTCTTTTTAATTTTTGAATTATAACTTTGATTTTAAATTAAAAATAAAAAAATTATTTTTTTATTTTAATTAATTTTCGAATTCTCTCATCTCTTATCTCCTTCTATTTAATTATTCATCTACTAATACTTCTCTTCCACCCAAAATTCGAACACCATCTTCCTCTCTGTGTTCGAATTTTTCTCTTCCCCTTCTTTTATTCTTCTCTTCTACTCACATAAAGGAATCTTTATACTGTGACATAGAGGATTCCATATTTTCTGTTTTCTTCTTTTTCATATGAGCAGGAACAAGGATAAGAACATTCTTGTTGAAGCTGATCCTGAACCTGAAAGGACTCTGAAGAGGAAGCCAAGGGAAGCTAAAGCACAACTCTCTGGAGAAAATCTGACAGAAATTTTCGAAAAAGAAGGAGACATGGCCGAAAATAATAACAATGCAAGGAAGATGCTTGGTGACTTCACTGCACCAAATTCCAATTTACATGGAAGAAGCATCTCAATCCCTGCCATTGGAGCAAACAACTTTGAGCTGAAACCTCAATTAGTTTCTCTGATGCAACAGAACTACAAGTTTTATGGACTTCCATCAGAAGATCCTTTTTAGTTCTTAACTGAATTCTTGCAAATCTGTGATACTGTTAAGACCAATGGGGTTGATCCCGAAGTCTACAGGCTTATGCTTTTCCCATTTGCTGTAAGAGACAGAGCTAGAATATGGTTGGACTCTCAACCTAAAGACAGCCTGAACTCTTGGGATAAGCTGGTCACAGCTTTCTTAGCCAAGTTCTTTCCTCCTCAAAAGCTTAGCAAGCTTAGAGTGAATGTTCAAACCTTCAGACAGAAGGAAGGTGAATCCCTCTATGAAGCTTGGGAGAGATACAAGGAACTGACCAAAAAGTGTCCTTCTGACATGCTTTCAGAATGGACCATCCTGGATATATTCTATGATGGTCTGTCTGAATTATCTAAAATGTCATTGGACCATTCTGTAGGTGGATCCATTCACCTAAAGAAAACACCTGCAGAAGCTCAAGAACTCATTGACATGGTTGCAAATAACCAGTTCATGTATACTTCTGAAAGGAATCCTGTGAGTAATGGGATGCTTCAGAGGAAGGGAGTTCTTGAAATTGATACTCTGAATGTCATATTGGCTCATAATAAAATATTAACTCAGCAAGTCAATATGATCTCTCAGAGTCTAAATGGATTGAAGGAATCATCCAATAGTACTAAAGAGGCATCTTCTGAAGAAGAAGCTTATGATCCTGAGAACCCTGCACTAGCAGAGGTGAATTACATGGGTGAACCCTATGGAAACACCTATAATTCCTCATGGAGAAATCATCCAAATTTCTCATGGAAGGATCAACAAAAGCCTCAACAAGGCTTTAATAATGGTGGAAGAAACAGGTTTAGCAATAGCAAGCCTTTCCCATCATCCACTCAGCAACAGACAGAGAATTCTGAGCAGAATCCATCTAGCTTAGCAAATATAGTCTCTGATCTATCTAAGGGCACTGTAAGTTTCATGAATAAAACAAGGTCCTCCATTAGAAATTTGGAGGCACAAGTGGGCTACCTGAGTAAAAGAGTCACTGAAATCCCTCCTAGTACTCTCCCAAGCAATACAGAAGAAAATCCAAAAAGAGAGTGCAAGGCCATAGCCTTACATGGTGTGGCCGAACCCAAAGAGGAGGAGGAGGATGTGAATCCTAGTAAGGAAGACCTCCTGGGACGTTCAGTGACCAATAAGAAGTATCCCTTTGAGGAACCAAAGGAATCTGAGACTCATCTAGAGACCATAGAGATTCCATTGAACCTCCTTCTGCCCTTCATAAGCTCTGATGAGTATTCTTCCTTTGAAGAGGATGAAGACATTACTGAAGAGTAAGTTGCTAAATACCTTGGTGCAATCATGAAGCTAAATGCCAAGCTATTTGGTAATGAGACTTGGGAAGATGAACCTCCCTTGCTCACCAATGAACTAAATGCATTGGATAGGCAGAAATTGCCTCAAAAGAAACAGGATCCTGGCAAATTCTTAATACCCTGTACCATAGGCACCATGACTTTTGAGAAGGCTCTGTGTGACCTGGGGTCAGGAATAAACTTAATGCCACTCTCTGTAATGGAGAAACTTGGGATCTTTGAGGTGCAAGCTGCCAGAATCTCATTAGAGATGGCAGACAACTCAAGAAAACAGGCTTATGGACAAGTAGAGGACGTGTTAGTAAAGGTTGAAGGCCTTTACATCCCTGCTGATTTCATAATCCTAGACACTGGGAAGGATGAGGATGAATCCATCATTCTTGGAAGACCCTTCCTAGCCACAGCAAGAGCTGTGATTAATGTGGACAGAGGAGAGTTGGTCCTCCAACTGAATGAGGACAACCTTGTGTTTGAAACTCAAGGATCTCCTTCTGTAACCATGGAGAGGAAGCATGAAAAGCTTCTCTCACTGCAGAGTCAACCAAAGTCCCCACAGTCAAACTCTAAGTTTGGTGTTGGGAGGCCACAACCAAACTCTAAGTTTGGTGTTGAACCCCCACATTCAAACTCTAAGTTTGGTGTTGGGAGGTTCCAACCTTGCTCTGATTATCTGTGAGGCTCCATGAGAGCTCACTGTCAAGCTATTGACATTAAAGAAGCGCTTGTTGGGAGGCAACCCAATGTTATTTAATCATATCTATTTTATTTTCTTTTTGTTATTTCGTGTTTTATTAGGTTGATGATCATGTGAAGTCACAAAAACTACTGAAAAATAAAAAAACAGAATGAAAACAGCACACCCTGGAGGAGAGCAGTCTGGCGTTTAAACGCCAGAAACAAGCATCTGTCTGGCGTTTAATGCCAGAAACAGGCACCAAGCTAGCGTTTAACGCTAGAAACAAGCATCTGCCTGGCGTTAAACGCCAGAAACAAGCAGCAATCTGGTGTTAAACGCCAGGATTGCACAGCAAGGGCGTTTTACACGCCTATATTGAGCAGGGATGTTAAGTCCTTGACCCCACTTGATCTGTGGATCCCACAGGATCCCCTCAGGATCTGTGGGCCCCACAGGATCCCCACATCTTCTTCTCTCCTCTTCACACCTTTTCATAACTCTCTTCCCTAAATACCCTTTACCAATCACCTCAATCACTCTTTCCCATCACCCCCTCATCACTCACATCCATCTTCTCTTCCCCACTAACCCTACCTACCTTCAAAATTCAAACTATTTTCCCTCCCAAACCCAACCCTAATGGCCAAACCCTAACCCTCCCCACACTCTTATATAAACCCCTCATTCCTTCTTCATTTTCACACAACACAACCATCTCTTCTTCCCCTTGGCCGAATACACCCATCTCTCCCTCTCCTCCATTTATCTTCTTCTTCTCCTTCTTTCTTTCTTCTTTTGCTCGGGGACGAGCAAACATTTTAAGTTTGGTGTGGTAAAAGCATAGTTTTTTGTTTTTCCATAACTATTAATGGCACCTAAGGCCAGAGAAGCCTCAAGAAAGAGGAAAGAGAAGGCAATTACTTTCACCTCTGAGTCATGGGAGATGGAGAGATTCATCTCAAAGGTCTATCAAGACCACTTCTATGAATTTGTGGCCAAGAAGAAAGTGATATCTGAGGTTCCTTTCAAGCTAAAAAAGAATGAGTATCCGGAGATCCGACTTGAGATCCAAAGAAGAGGTTGGGAAGTTCTCACCAACCCCATTCAACAAGTCGGGATCTTAATGGTTCAAGAGTTCTATGCAAACGCATGGATCACTAGGAACCATGATCAAAGTGTGAACCCGAATCCAAAGCATTGGCTCACCATGGTTTGGGGGAAATACTTAGACTTCAGTCCGGAAAATGTAAGGCTAGCGTTCAACTTGCCAATGATGGAAGAGAACGCATGCCCCTACACAAGAAGGGTCAACTTTGATCAAAGGTTGGACCAAGTCCTCATAGACATATGTGAGGAAGGAGCTCAATGGAAAATTGACTCAAGAGGCAAGCCAGTTCAATTAAGAAGGCATGACCTCAAACCAGTGGCTAGGGGATGGCTAGAGTTCATTCAACGCTCAATCATTCCTACGAGTAACCGGTCTGAAGTTACTATAGACCGGGCCATCATGATCCATAGTATCATGATTGGAGAGGAGGTGGAAGTTCATGAGATTATACCTCAAGAACTTTACAAGGTGGCTGACAAGTCCTCCACTTGGGCAAGGTTAGCCTTTCCTCACCTCATATGCCACCTCTGCAATTCGGCTGGAATTGACATAGAGGGAGACATCCTCATTGAAGAGGACAAGCCCATCACTAAGAAAAGGATGGAGCAAATAAGAGATCATGGACCTCAACATGAGCATGAGGAAATTCCTCACCATGAAATCCCTGAGATGCCTCAGGGGATGCACTTTCCTCCAACATGGGACAACTAAAGATGGAGCACCAAGAGCATTCCATCATCCTCCATGAAATTAGAGAAGATCAAAGAGCTATGAGGGAGGAGCAACAAAGACAAGGAAGAGATATAGAGGAGCTCAAAAGCACCATTGGTTCTTCAAGAAGAGGAAGACGCCACCCTCACTAAGGTGGACTCATTCCTTAATCTCCTTGTCTATTTATTTTACTGTTTTTTGATTTTTGAGCCTTATGTTTTATTTATGTTTGTGTCTTTACTAGATGATCACTAGTGTCTAAGTGTCTATGCCTTAAAGTTATGAATGTCCTATGAAAAAGAAAAAGAAAAAGCAAGCAGAAAAAGTCAATAGCCCTTAAAACCAAAAGGCAAGGGTAAATAAAAAGGATCCAAGGCTTTGAGCATCAGTGGATAGGAGGGCCTAAAGGGATAAAATCCTGGCCTAAGCGGCTAAACCAAGCTGTCCCTAACCATGTGCTTGTGGCGTGAAAGTGTCAAGTGAAAGCTTGAGACTGAGCGGTTAAAGTCAAGGTCCAAAGCAAAAAAAAGAGTGTGCTTAAGAACCCTGGACACCTCTAATTGGGGACTTTAGCAAAGCTGAGTCACAATCTGAAAAGGTTCACCCAGTTATGTGTCTGTGGCATTTATGTATCCGGTGGTAATACTGGAAAACAAAGTGCTTAGAGCCACGGCCAAGACTCATAAAGTAGCTGTGTTCAAGAATTAACATACTGAACTAGGAGAATCAATAACACTATCTGAACTCTGAGTTCCTATAGATGCCAATCATTCTGAACTTCAATTGATAAAGTGAGATGCCAAAACTATTCAAGAGGCAAAAAGCTACAAGTCCCGCTCATCTGATTGGAGCTAAGTTTTATTGATATTTTGGAATTTATAGTATATTGATGAGCGGATAATTTATACGCTTTTTGGCATTGTTTTTACATAATTTTTAGTATGATTTAGTTAGTTTTTAGTATATTTTTATTAGTTTTTAATAAAATTCACATTTCTGGACTTTACTATGAGTTTGTGTGTTTTTCTGTGATTTCAGGTATTTTCTGGCTGAAATTGAGGGACCTGAGCAAAAATCAGATTCAGAGGTTGAAGAAGGACTGCAGATGCTGTTGGATTCTGACCTCCCTGAACTCAAAGTGGATTTTCTGGAGCTACAAAACTTCAAATGGTGCGCTCTCAATTGCGTTGGAAAGTAGACATCCAGGGCTTTCCAGCAATATATAATAGTCCATACTTTGCCCGAGTTTAGACGATGCAAACTAGCATTGAACGCCAGTTCCATGCTGCATTCTGGAGTTAAACGCCAGAAACAGATTGCAAAGTGGAGTTAAACGCTAGAAACAGGTTATAAACTGGTGTTCAACTCCAAGAAAGACCTCTACACGTGTAAAGCTCAATGCTCAGCCCAAGCACACACCAAGTGGGCCCCGGAAGTGGATTTCTGCATCATTTACTCATTTCTGTAAACCCTAGTAACTAGTTTAGTATAAATAGGACTTTTTACTATCTTTGTAAGGGATTGGGGATTAGTTTTTATGCTATCTTAGACTTTCATGGGGACTGGCCATTCGGCCATGCCTGGACCATTATCACCTATGTATTTTCAAACGGTAGAGTTTCTACACACCATAGATTAAGGTGTGGAGCTCTGCTGTTCCTCATGAATTAATACAAAGTACTACTGTTTTTCTATTCAATTCAAGCTTATTCCTTCTCTAAGATATCCATTCGCACCCAAGAACATGATGAATGTGATGATTATGTGACGCTCATCATCATTCTCACCTATGAACGCGTGCCTAACAAACACTTCCGTTCTACATGCAAACAAGCTAGAATGAGTTTCTCTTAGATATCTAATACAGAGGACCGAGTCTGAGATATTAGAATCTTTGTTGTATAAGTTAGAACCCATGGATGGCCATTCCTGAGATCCGGAAAGTCTAAACCTTGTCTGTGGTATTCCGAGTAGGATCTGGGAAGGGATGGCTGTGACGAGCTTCAAACTCGCAAGTGCTGGGCGTAGTGACAGACGCAAAAGGATAGTAAATCTATTCCAGTATGATCGAGAACCGACAGATGATTAGCCATGCAGTGACAGCGCATTGGACCATTTTCACAGAGAGGATGGGATGTAGCCATTGACAATGGTGATGCCCTACATAAAGCTTGCCATGGAAAGGAGTAGGAATGATTGGATGAAGACAGCAGGAAAGCAGAGATTCAGAGGAACGAAAGCATCTCTATATGCTTATCTGAAATTCTCACCAATGAATTACATAAGTATCTCTATCCTAATCTATGTTTTATTTATCTTTTAATTATTAAAACTCTATATCCATTTGAATCCGCCTGACTGAGATTTACAAGGTGACCATAGCTTGCTTCAAGCCGACAATCTCCGTGGGATCGACCCTTACTCACGTAAGGTTTATTACTTGGACGACCCAGTGCACTTGCTGGTCAGTTGTGCGAAGTTGTGACAAAGAATTAAGATTATGAACGTGCGTATAAAGTTTTCAGCGCCGTTACCAAGGAATGGAACCGTCACGATTTCAGCGCACCAAGTTTTTGGCGCCGTTGCCAGGGATTGTTCGAGTTTGGACAACTGACGGTTCATCTTGTTGCTCAGATTAGGTAACTTTATTTTAATTTTAACCTTTTTGTTTTTATTCTTATTTTTGAAAAATACAAAAAAAATATTTCTTCTTTTTTTTTGTTTTTCCCAATTAATTTTCGAAAAAAAAAATTTCGGAAAATCATAAAATCAAAAATATTTTTTGTGCTTCTTGTTTGAGTCTAGAGTCAAGATTTAAGTTTGGTGTCAACTGCATCTTTTTAATTTTCTAAAAATTATTTTCGAAAATTTCATGCATTGCATTCTTCACGATCTTCAAGTTGTTCTTGGCCAGTCTTCTTGTTTGATCTTCATATTTTCTTGTTTTGTGTTTTTTCTTGTTTCTCATATGCATTCTTGAAACATTAATGTCTAAAGAATAAAAATTTTTTAAGTTTGGTGTCTTGCATGTTTTCTTTTCTTGAAAATTTTTCAAAAATAAGTTCTTGATGTTCATCTTGACATTCAAAGTGTTCTTGGTGTTCATCTTGACATTCATAGTGTTCTTGCATGCATCACATGTTTTGATCCAAAATTTTCATGCATTGAGTCTTTTTGATGTTTTTCTCTTTCTTTATTAAAATTCAAAAATAAAATAAATACTTTCCCTTTTTCACTCATAAATTTTTGAAAATTTGAGTTGACTTTTTCAAAACTTTTTAAAATTTAGTTGTTTCTTATGAGTCAAATCAAATTTTTAATTTAAAAATTCTATCTTTTTCAAAAATCAAATCTTTTTCAATTTTTTTTTCATATTTTCAAAAATTTCAAATTAATTTTCAAAATCTTTTTCTTATTTTTATTCCATATTTTCGAATTCAATGCTAACAATTAATGTGATTGATTCAAAAATATTAAGTTTGTTACTTGCCTAATAAGAAAAGTTCAATCTTTAAATTTTAAAATCAAATCTTTTTGTTTCTTGTTAGTCAAGTAATCAACTTTAATTTTCAAAATCAAATCTTTTTTTAAAAAAATTTCTTTTTCAAATCTTTTTCAAAATAAATTTCAAATCACATCTTTTTAAAATACTAATTTCAAAATCTCTTTCTAACTTCTTATCTTTTTAAATTTATTTCTTATCTTTTTCAAAACCACCTAACCACTTTTTCTCTCTCTAATTTTCGAAAATCACCTTCCTCTTTTTCAAAATTCCTTTTTAATTAACTATTTGTTTTAAATTTTAATTTGATTTAATTTTATTTTTCTTTTTAATTTTCAAAATCTAAATAATAATTAAAATAAAAACAAAAATATTTTCCTTTTATTTTAATTTAGTTTCGAATTTTTTTCTCTTCTCCTTCCTCTACTCTTTTATTCTTCTACTCACATAAAGGAATCTCTATACCGTGACATAGAGGATTCCATATTTTCTTTTGTGTTCTCTTCTTTTTCATATGAGCAGGAACAAGGATAAGAACATTCTTGTTGAAGCTGATCCTGAACCTGAAAGGACTCTGAAGAGGAAGCTAAGGGAAGCTAAAGCACAACTCTTTGGAGAAAATCTGACAGAAATTTTTGAAAAAGAAGGAGACATGGCCGAAAATAATAACAATGCAAGGAAGATGCTTGGTGACTTTACTGCACTAAATTCCAATTTACATGGAAGAAGCATCTCAATCCCTGCCATTGGAGCAAACAATTTTGAGCTTAAACCTCAATTAGTTTCTCTGATGCAACAGAACTGCAAGTTTTATGGACTTACATCTGAAGATCCTTTTTAGTTCTTAACTGAATTCTTGCAGATCTGTGATACTGTTAAGACCAATGGGGTTGATCCCGAGGTCTACAGGCTTATGCTTTTCCCGTTTGCTGTAAGAGACAGAGCTAGAGTATGGTTGGACTCTCAACCTAAAGATAGCCTGAACTCTTGGGATAAGCTGGTCACGGCTTTCTTGGCCAAGTTCTTTCCTCCTCAAAAGCTTAGTAAGCTTAGAGTGGATGTTCAAACCTTCAGACAGAAAGAAGGTGAGTCCCTCTATGAAGCTTGGGAGAGATACAAGGAACTGACCAAAAAGTATCCTTCTGACATGCTTTCAGAATGGACCATCCTGGATATATTCTATGATGGTCTGTCTGAATTATCTAAAATGTCATTGGACCATTCTGCAGGTAGATCCATTCATCTAAAGAAAATGCCTGCAGAAGCTCAAGAACTCATTGACATGGTTGCAAATAACCAGTTCATGTACACTTCTGAAAGGAATCCTGTGAGTAATGGGACGCCTCAGAGGAAGGAAGTTCTTGAAATTGATACTCTGAATGCCATATTGGCTCAGAACAAAATATTGACTCTGCAAGTCAATATGATCTCTCAGAGTCTGAATGGATTGAAGGAATCATCCAACAGTACTAAAGAGGCATCTTCTGAAGAAGAAGCTTATGATCTTGAGAACCCTGCAATAGCAAAGGTGAATTACATGGGTGAACCCTATGAAAATACCTATAATCCCTCATGGAGAAATCATCCAAATTTCTCATGGAAGGATCAACAAAAGTCTCAACAAGGCTTTAATAATGGTGGAAGAAACAGGTTTAGCAATAGCAAGCCTTTTCCATCATCCACTCAGCAACAGACAGAGAATCCTGAGCAGAATCCATCTAGCTTAGCAAATATAGTCTCTGATCTATCTAAGGCCACTTTGAGTTTCATGAATGAAACAAGGTCCTCCATTAGGAATTTAGAGGCACAAGTAGGCCAGCTGAGTAAAAGAGTCACTGAAACTCCTCCTAGTACTGTCCCAAGCAATACAGAAGAAAATTCAAAGAGAGAGTGAAAAGCCATTGATTTAATCATCATGGCCAAACCTACAAGGGAGGAGGAGGACGTGAATCCTAGTGAGGAAGACCTCCTGGGACGTCCAGTGATCAATAAGGAGTTTCCCTCTGAGGAACCAAAGGAATCTGAGGTTCATCTAGAGACTATAGAGATTCCATTGAACCTCCTTATGCCATTCATGAGCTCTGATGAGTATTCTTCTTCTAAAAAGAATGAAGATGTCACTGAAGAGCAAGTTGCCAAGTACCTTGGTGCAATCATGAAGCTGAATGCCAAATTATTTGGTAATGAGACTTGGGAAGATGAACCTCCCTTGCTCATCAATGAACTGAGTGATCTGGATCAACTGACATTGCCTCAGAAGAAGCAGGATCCTGGAAAGTTCTTAATACCTTGTACCATAGGCACCATGACCTTTGAGAAGGCTCTATGTGACCTTGGGTCAGGGATAAACCTCATGCCACTCTCTGTAATGGAGAAACTGGGAATCTTTGAGGTGTAAGCTGCCAGAATCTCATTAGAAATGGCAGACAACTCAAGAAAACAGGCTTATGGACAAGTAGAGGATGTGCTAGTAAAGGTTAAAAGCCTTTACATCCCTGCTGATTTCATAATCCTAGACACTGGGAAGGATGAGGATGAATCCATCATCCTTGAAAGACCCTTCCTAGCCACAGCAAGAGCTGTGATTGATGTGGACAGAGGAGAATTGATCCTTCAACTGAATAAGGACAACCTTGTGTTTAAAACTCAAGGATCTCCTTCTGTAACCATGGAGAGGAAGCATGAAAAGCTTCTCTTACTGCAGAGTCAACCAAAGCCCCCAAAGTCAAACTCTAAGTTTGGTGTTGGGAGGCCACAACCAAACTCTAAGTTTGGTGTTGAACCCCCACATTTAAACTCTAAGTTTGGTGTTGGGAGGTTCCAACCTTGCTCTGAACATCTGTGAGGCTCCATGAGAGCTCACTATCAAGCTATTGACATTAAAGAAGCGCTTGTTGGGAGGCAACCCAATGTTATTTAATCATATCTATTTTATTTTCTCTTTGTTATTTCATGTTTTATTAGGTTGATGATCATGTGGAGTCACAAAAACTACTGAAAAATAAAAAACAAAATGAAAAAAACAGCATTAAAAATAGCACACCCTGGAGGAGAGCAGTCTGGCGTTTAAACGCCAGAAACAAGCATCTGTTTGGTGTTTAACGCCAAAAACAGGCACCAAGTTGGCGTTTAACGCCAGAAACAAGCATCTACCTGGCGTTAAACGCCAGAAACAAGCTACATTTGGGCGTTTAACGCCAGAAACAGGCAGCAGTCTGGCGTTAAACGCCAGGATTGCATAGCAAGAGCGTTTTACACGCCTAATTGGAGCAGGGATGTTAAGTCCTTGGCCCCACTGGATCTGTGGACTCCACAGGATCCCTACCACTTCTTCTCTCATCTTCACACCTTTTCATAACATTCTTCCTCAATTAACCTCCACCAATCACCTCCATTACTCCTCCAAAACCATCATACAACCCACCTACAACCACCCACTTAAATTCAAACCATCACTCCTTCCTTTTCACACATCATAACCACCTAAACCCCCTTGACCGAACCATTCAAACACCTCCATCTCCTCCATTTTCTTCTTCTTCTACTCACTTCTTTCTTCTTTTGCTCGGGAACGAGCAAACCTTCTAAGTTTGGTGTGGTAAAAGCATTGCTTTTTATTTTTTCATAACCATCTAGGGCACCTAAGGCCAGAGACATTCTCATTGAAGAGGACAAGCCCATCACTAAAAAAAGGATGGAGCAAATAAGAGATCATCGACCTCAACATGAGCATGAGGAAATTCCTCACCATGAAATCCCTGAGATGCCTCAGGGGATGCACTTTCCTCCACAGAATTATTGGGAACAAATCAACACTTCCGTAGGAGAATTAAGTTCCAACATGGGACAACTAAGGGTGGAGCACCAAGAGCACTCCATCATCCTCCATGAAATTAGAGAAGATCAAAGAGCTATGAGGGAGGAGCAAGAAAGACAAGGAAGAGACATAGAGGAGCTCAAGAGCACCATTGGTTCTTCAAGAAGAGGAAGACGCCACCCTCACTAAGGTGGACTCATTCCTTAATCTCCTTGTTTATTTATTTTCCTATTTTTCGATTTCTGAGCTTTATGTTTATTTATATTTGTGTCTTATTACATGATCATTAGTGTCTAAGTGTCTATGCCTTAAAGTTATGAATATGAATCCATCATCTCTCTTGAATGAAAAATGTTTTAATTACAAAAGAACAAGAAGTACATGGTTTTGAATTCATCCTTGAAACTAGTTTAATTATTTTGATGTGGTGACAATACTTTTTGTTTTCTGAATGAATGCTTGAACAGTGCATATGTCTTTTGAAGTTGATGTTTATGAATGTTAAATATGTTGGATCTTGAAGAATAAGGAAAAAGGAGACATGTTATTTGATAATCTGAAAAATCATAAAAATGATTCTTGAAGCAAGAAAAAGCAGTGAATACAAAAGTTTGCAGAAAAAAATGGCGAAAAAAGAGAAAGAGAAAGAGAAAGCAAGCAGAAAAAACCAAAAGCTCTTTAAACCAAAAGGCAAGAGCAAAAAGCTGATAGCCCTTAAAACCAAAAGGCAAGGGTAATAAAAAAGGATCCAAGGCTTTGAGCATCAGTGGCTAGGAGGGCCTAAAGGAATAAAATCCTGGCCTAAGCGGCTAAACCAAGCTGTCCCTAACCATGTGCTTGTGGCGTGAAGGTGTCAAGTGAAAACTTGAGACTGAGCGGTTAAAGTCAAGGTCCAAAGCAAAAACAGAGTGTGCTTAAGAACCCTAGACACCTCTAATTGGGGACTTTAGCAAAGCTGAGTCACAATCTGAAAAGGTTCACCCAGTTATGTGTCTGTGGCATTTATGTATCCGGTGGTAATACTGGAAAATAAAGTGCTTAGGGCCACGGCCAAGACTCATAAAGTAGCTGTGTTCAAGAATCAACATACTGAACTAGGAGAATCAATAACACTATCTGAATTCTAAGTTCCTATAGATGACAATCATTCTGAACCTCAATGGATAAAGTGAGATGCCAAAACTATTCAAGAGGCAAAAAGCTACAAGTCCCGCTCATCTGATTGGAGCTAAGTTTTATTGATATTTTGGAATTTATATTATATTCTCTTCTTTTTATCCTATTTGATTTTCAGTTGCTTGGGGACAAGCAACAATTTAAGTTTGGTGTTGTGATGAGCGGATAACTTATACGCTTTTTGACATTGTTTTTACATAGTTTTTAGTATGATTTAGTTAGTTTTTAGTATATTTTTAATAGTTTTTAAATAAAATTCACATTTCTGGACTTTAGTATGAGTTTGTGTGTTTTTCTGTGATTTCAGGTATTTTCTGGCTGAAATTGAGGGACCTGAGCAAAAATCAGATTCAGAGGTTGAAGAAGGACTGCAGATGCTGTTGGATTCTGACCTCCCTGCACTCAAAGTAAATTTTCTGGAGCTACAGAACTCCAAATGGCGCGCTCTCAATTGCGTTGGAAAGTAGACATCCAGGGCTTTCCAGCAATATATAATAGTCTATACTTTGCCCAAGTTTAGACGACGAAAACTAGCGTTGAACGCCAGTTCCATGCTGCATTCTGGAGTTAAGCGCCAGAAACAGATTGCAAAGTGGAGTTAAACGCTAGAAACAGGTTATAAACTGGCGTTCAACTCCAAGAAAGACCTCTACACGTGTAAAGCTCAATGCTCAGCCCAAGCACACACCAAGTGGGCCCCGGAAGTGGATTTCTGCATCATTTACTCATTTCTGTAAACCCTAGTAACTAGTTTAGTATAAATAGGACTTTTTACTATCTTTGAAAGGGATCGGGGATTGGTTTTTATGCTATCTTATACTTTCATGGGGGCTGGCCATTCGGCCATGCCTGGACCATTATCACCTATGTATTTTCAAACGGTAGAGTTTCTACACACCATAGATTAAGGTGTGGAGCTCTGCTGTTCCTCATGAATTAATACAAAGTACTACTGTTTTTCTATTCAATTCAAGCTTATTCCTTCTCTAAGATATCCATTCGCACCCAAGAACATGATGAATGTGATGATTATGTGACGCTCATCATCATTCTCACCTATGAACGCGTGCCTGACAAACACTTTCGTTCTACATGCAAACAAGCTAGAATGAGTATCTCTTAGATATCTAATACAGAGGACCGAGTCCGAGATATTAGAATCTTCGTGGTATAAGTTAGAATCCATGGATGGCCATTCCTGAGATCCGGAAAGTCTAAACCTTGTCTGTGGTATTCCGAGTAGGATCTGGGAAGGGATGGCTGTGACGAGCTTCAAACTCGCGAGTGCTGGGCGTTGTGACAGACGCAAAAGGATAGTAAATCCTATTCCAGTATGATCAAGAACCGACAGATGATTAGCCATGCAGTGACAGCGCATTGGACCATTTTCACAGAGAGGATGTGATGTAGCCATTGACAACGGTGATGCCCTACATAAAGCTTGCCATGGAAAGGAGTAGGAATGATTGGATGAAGACAGCAGGAAAGCAGAGGTTCAGAGGAACGAAAGAATCTCTATATGCTTATCTGAAATTCTTACCAATGAATTACATAAGTATCTCTATCCTAATCTATGTTTTATTTATCTTTTAATTATTAAAACTCTATATCCATTTGAATCCGCCTGACTGAGATTTACAAGGTGACCATAGCTTGCTTTAAGCCGACAATCTCCGTGGGATCGACCCTTACTCACGTAAGGTTTATTACTTGGACGACCCAGTGCACTTGCTGGTCAGTTGTGCGAAGTTGTGACAAAGAATTAAGATTATGAACGTGCGTATAAAGTTTTTAGCGCCGTTACCAAGGAATGGAGCCGTCACGATTTCTGCGCACCATATATTCTCTTCTTTTTATCCTATTTGATTTTCAGTTGCTTGGGGACAAGCAACAATTTAAGTTTGGTGTTGTGATGAGCGGATAACTTATACGCTCTTTGGCATTGTTTTTACATAGCTTTTAGTATGATTTAGTTAGTTTTCAGTATATTTTTATTAGTTTTTAAATAAAAATCACATTTCTGGACTTTACTATGAGTTTGTGTGTTTTTCTATGATTTCAGGTAATTTTTGGCTGAAATTGAGGGACTTGAGCAAAAATCAGATTCAGATGTTGAAGAAGGACTGCAGATGCTGCTGGATTCTGACCTCCCTGCACTCAAAGTGGATTTTCTGGAGCTACAGAACTCCAAATGGCGCGCTCTCAATTGCGTTGGAAAGTAGACATTCAGGGCTTTCCATTAATATATAATAGTCCATACTTTGCCCGATTTTAGATGACGCGAACTGGCGTTCAACGCCAGTTCCATGTTGCATTCTGGAGTTAAACGCCAGAAACAGGTTGCAAAGTGGAGTTAAACGCCAGAAATAGGTTATAAACTGGCGTTCAACTCCAAGAAAGACCTCTCCACGTGTAAAGCTCAATGCTCAGTCCAAGCACACACCAAGTGGGCCCCGGAAGTGGATTTCTGCATCATTTACTCATTTCTGTAAACCCTAGTAACTAGTTTAGTATAAATAGGACTTTTTATTATTGTATTCGAAGTCTTGGTTACTCCGGTTCCCCTCTGGGGCCAAGACCAATGAACTCCATTATCACTTATGTATTTTCAACGGTAGAGTTTCTACACACCATAGATTAAGGTGTGGAGCTCTGCTGTTCCTCATGAATTAATACAAAGTACTATTGTTTTTCTATTCAATTCAAGCTTATTCCAATTCTAAGATATTTATTTGCACTTCAATATGAATGTGATGATCGTGACAGTCATCATCATTCCCAACCTATAAACGCGTGCCTGACAACCACTTCCGTTCTACCTTAGATTGAATGAATATCTCTGGGATTCCTTAATCAGAGTCTTCGTGGTATAAGTTAGAATCCATGGACGGCCATTCTTGAGATCCGAAAAGTCTAAACCTTGTCTGTGGTATTCCGAGTAGGATATGGGAAGGGATGGCTGCGACGAGCTTTAAACTCGCGAGTGCTGAGCGTAGTGACAGACGCAAAAGGATCAATGGATCCTATTCCAGTATGATCAAGAACCGACAGATGATTAGCCATGCAGTGACAGTACATTGGACCATTTTCACTAAGAGGACAGGATGTAGCCATTGACAATGGTGACGCCTAACATACAGCTTGCCATAGAAAGGAGTATGAATGATTGGATGAAGACAATAGGAAAGCGGAGGTTCAGGAGGAACAAGCATCTTCATACGCTTATCTGAAATTCTCACCAATGAATTACATAAGTATCTTTATCTTTAATTTAAATTTTATTTATCTTTTAATTATTAAATCTTCATAATCAATTGAATCCGCCTGACTGAGATTTACAAGGTGACCATAGCTTGCTTCAAGCCGACAATCTCCGTGGGATCGACCCTTACTCACGTAAGGTTTATTACTTGGACGACCCAGTGCACTTGCTGGTTAGTTGTGCGAAGTTGTGACAAAGAACTAAGATTATGAACGTGCGTATTAAGTTTTTGACGCTGTTACCAAGGAATGAACCGTCATGATTTCTGCACACCACGTTGTCATGGTAAAAAAACATAATGGTAGATGGCTGATGAGCGGATATTTTATACGCTTTTTGGGGATAATTTCATATAGTTTAGAGTATGTTTTAGTTAGTTTTTAGTTTATTTCCATTAGTTTTTAGGAAAAATTCATATTTCTGGACTTTACTATGAGTTGTGTATTTTTCTGTAATTTCAGGTATTTTTCTGGCTGAAATTGAAGGAGCTGAGCAAAAATCTGATTCAGGCTGAAAAAGGACTGCTGATGCTGTTGGATTCTGACCTCCCTGCACTCAAAGTGGATTTTCTGGAGCTACAGAACTCGAAATGGCGTGCTTCTAATTGCGTTGGAAAGTAGACATCCAGGGCTTTCCAGCAATATATAATAGTCCATACTTTGCACAAGGATAGACGACGTAAACTGGCGTTCAACGCCAGTCCTCTGCCCAATTCTGGCGTCCAGCGCCAGAAAAGGATCAAAAGCTGGAGTTGAACGCCCAAACTGGCATAAAAACTGGCGTTCAACTCCACAAATGGCCTCTGCACGTGAATTTCTTAAGTCTCAGCCCCAGCACACACCAAGTGGGCCCCAGCACACACCAAGTGGGCCCCAGAAGTGGAGCTCTGCATCATCCATCATAGTTTATCCAATTTTTGTAAACCTAGGCTACTAGTTTAGTATTTAAACAACTTTTAGAGACTTATTTTTTATCTCATGACATTTCAGATCAAAACTTTATATTCTCTGACGGCATGAGTCTCTAAACCCCATTGTTGGGGGTGAGGAGCTCTGCTGTGTCTCGATGAATTAATGCAAGTATTTCTATTTTCCATTCAAACACGCTTGTTCCTATCTAAGATGTTCATTCGCGCTTAACTGTGATGAAGGTGATGATTCGTGACATTCATCACCTTCCTCAAACCATGAACGTGTGCCTGACAACCACCTCCGTTCTATATCCGATTGAATGAGTATCTCTGAGATCTCTTTATCAGAATCTCCGTGGTATAAGCTAGAATTGATGGCGGCATTCATGAGAATCCGGAAAGTTTAAACCTTGTCTGTGGTATTCCGAGTAGGATTCAAGGATTGAATGACTGTGACGAGCTTCAAACTCCTGAAGGCTGGGCGTTAGTGACAGACGCAAAAGGATAGTAAATCCTATTCCAACCGGATCGAGAACCAACCGGTGATTAGCCGTGCTGTGACAGAGCGCGTGAGCGTAGTTTTCACTGGAAGGATGGAAGGTAGCCATTGACAACGGTGATCCACCAACACACAGCTTGCCATAGGAGGACGTGCGTGCGTGAACAAGAAGACAGAGGAAAGCAGAGATTCAGAAGACAAAGCATCTCCAAAACTCCAACATATTCTCCATTACTGCATAAAAAGTAACCGTTAATCCATGCTCTACTGTTTATTCGCAATTCAACTGATAAACATAATTGACTTCCTGACTAAGATTTACAAAATAACCATAGATTGCTTCAATCCAACAATCTCTGTGGGATTCGACCCTTACTCACGTAAGGTATTACTTGGACGACCCAGTGCACTTGCTGGTTAGTGGTACGAGTTGTGAAAAGTGTGATTCACAATTCGTGCACCAAGTTTTTGGCGCCGTTGCCGGGGATTGTTCGTGTTTGAACAACTGACGGATTATTTTGTTGCTTAGATTAGGAAAAAAAATCTTTCTTTTTGGTTTAGAGTCTTTTATTATTTATCCCTTGTTAAAACACTTTAAATTTATAACTCAGTTAGTTAGAACGTGGTGTTTGTGTTCTTGGTAATTAGGTTAGAATCTTTTATACTCTTTTCAAAACCTTTTTCAAAAATAATTTTTCTATTAAATCCTGTGCCAAACTTTAAGTTTGGTGTTTTCTTGTTGATTTCCCTTTGGTTTTCGAAAATTTTGGTTTGGTTTTCTAAAAATTTTAAGTTTGGTGTTCTTTCTTCATGTTCTTGTGTTCTTGTGAGTCTTCAAAGTGTTCTTGAGTTTTCCTTGTGTCTTGATCTTAAAATTTTTAAGTTTGGTGGTCCTTGGTGTTTTCCCTCCAAAATTTTCAAAAACAAGGAGCATTAGATCTAAAAATTTTAAATCTTGTACTATCTTATTGTTTTTCTCTCTCCCCACTAAATTCAAAAATATCTTTTCAAAATATCTCTTCTAACTTCCTAACTTCTTATCTTTTCAAAATTTGTTTCACCTAACTAACTCTCTCTCTCTCTCTAATTTTCGAAAATATCTTCCCTCTTTTTCAAAAATTTCTTTTTTATTAACTAATTAATTTCTATTTTAAAAAAAAATTTTTTAATTTCAAAATTCAAATTCTTTTTAGTTATTTTATTTTATTTAAGTATTTACTTCTTATAAAATAAAATAAATAAAAAGATAAATCAGTCCAAGTTATATCCATATATCCATCATGGACATAAGTGGAAATGAACAGTCCAGGAGGACTCTGGGGTCATATTCTAACCCCTCTACTGCTTCATATGGGAGTAGCATATGCATACCCTCCATTGGAGTTAGTAGCTTTGAGTTGAATCCTCAGCTCATTATCATGGTGCAGCAAAGTTGCCAGTATTCCGGTCTTCCACAGGAAGAACCTACAGAGTTTCTGGCACAATTTTTACAAATTGCTGACACAGTACATGATAAGGAAATAGATCAGGATGTCTACAGACTATTACTATTTCCATTTGCTGTAAAAGATCAAGCTAAGAGGTGGTTAAATAACCAACCTAAGGCCAGCATAAGAACATGGAAACAGCTGACAGAAAAATTCCTGAATCAGTATTTCCCTCCAAAAAGGATGACACAGCTAAGGCTGGACATCCAAGGCTTTAAACAAGGAGATAATGAATCTCTTTATGATGCCTGGGAGAGATACAGAGAGATGCTACGAAAATGCCCCTCTGAAATGTTTTCGGAGTGGGTTCAGTTAGACATCTTCTACTATGGGCTTGCAGAAGGAGCTCAGATGTCTCTAGATTACTCAGCTGGTGGATCTATCCATATGAGAAAGACAATTGAAGAGGCTCAAGAGCTCATTGATACAGTTGCCAGGAATCAGCATCTGTATCTAAGCAGCAACCCTTCCATGAATGAAGAGGTTAAAACAGTAACTGCTGAATTTAGTACTGTAAAACAAGCTGCTGAATTCAACCAGCAATTGGATTTTCTAACAAAGCAGCTAGCTGAATTCAAGGACAGGCTACAGGAGACAAGGATAGCTAATATACATATGGACGAACAGTTTAAGCAAACAAAGCAGCAGCTATCAAGGCAAATAGCAGAAGAATGCCAAGCAGTTCAATTAAGAAGTGGGAAAACATTAAATACCCCACCTCAAGGCATTAAAAATTCAAGAAATGAGCGACCCACCAAAGATTCACCTGAGGACAGTAAGAGCCCAGGGAAAAATAATTCTGGCACTAAAACGCCAGAAAATGGGTGGAAGGCTGGCGCTGAACGCCCAGACCATGCCCAAAACTGGCGTTCAGCGCCAGAAACAAGGCAGGATTGGCGTTCAACGCCAGAAATGGGCAAGAATCTGGCGTTGAACGCCCAAATGGGGCAGAATCCAGCGTTGAACGCCCAAAATGGGTACATTTCTGGCGTTCAGGCGCCAGGAACAGACAGTGAGCTGGCGTCTAACATCACTCCAGCTTCTGACTCTGGCACTCAATTGCCAGTGAGGGATCAGACACACACAAGTGCTGATAACAACCCCTCTAAAAAGGCTTCTTTAACCACTAAGGTTGAGGAATATAAAGCCAAGATACCTTATCCTCAAAAACTCCGGAAAGAGGAGCAGGATAAGCAATTTGCTCGCTTTGCAGATTATCTAAGGACTCTTGAAATAAAGATTCCATTTGCAGAGGCACTTGAGCAAATACCTTCTTATGCCAAGTTCATGAAAGAGATCTTGAGTCATAAAAAGGAGTGGAGAGAAACAGAAAGAGTTCTCCTCACTGAAGAATGCAGTGCAGTCATTCTGAAAAGCTTTCCTGAAAAGCTTAAAGACCCTGGGAGTTTTCTGATACCATGCATATTATAAGGTGATTGAACCAAGACAGCTTTATGCGATCTTGAGGCAAGCATCAACCTGATACCTGCATCCACTATCAGGAAGCTTGGCTTAACTGAAGAAGTTAAACCAACCCGGATATGTCTCCAACTTGCTGATGGTTCCACTAAATACCCATCAGGCGTGATTGAGGACATGATTGTCAGAGTTGGGCCATTCGCCTTTCCCACTGATTTTGTTGTGCTGGAAATGGAGGAGCACAAGAGTGCTACTCTCATTCTAGGAAGACCCTTCCTAGCAACTGGACGATCCCTCATTGATGTCCAACAGGGGGAAATAACCCTGAGAGTCAATGATGATGAGTTTAAGTTGAACGCTGTCAAAGCCATGCAGCATCCAGACACATCAACAGACTGCATGAAAGTTGATCTCATTGACTCTTTGGTAGAAGAGATCAACATGGCTGAGAGTCTCGAATCAGAGTTGGAAGACATCTTTAAAGATGTTCAGCCTGATTTGGAGGATTCAGAGGACATGAAAGAGCCTCTGAACTTTCTTCTGAAAGAGGAAAAACCTCCTAAACCCGAGCTCAAGCCACTACCACCATCCTTGAAATATGCATTTCTGGGAGAAGGTGACACTTTTCCAGTGATCATAAGCTCTGCTTTAAATTCACAGGAAGAGGAAGCACTTATTCAAGTGCTAAGGACACACAAGACAGCTCTTGGGTGGTCCATAGGTGACCTTAAGGGCATAAGCCCAGCTAGATGCATGCACAAAATCCTATTGGAGGATAATGCCAAACCAGTGGTTCAACCACAGAGGCGGCTAAATCCAGCCATGAAGGAAGTGGTGCAGAAAGAGGTCACCAAGTTACTAGAGGCTGGGATTATTTATCCTATTTCTGATAGCCCCTGGGTGAGCCCTGTTCAAGTCGTCCCAAAAAAGGGAGGCATGACAGTGATTCATAATGAAAAAAATGAACTGGTTCCCACAAGAACAGTTACAGGGTGGCGCATGTGTATTGACTACAGAAGGCTCAATACAGCCACCAGAAAGGATCATTTTCCTTTACCATTCATAGACCAGATGCTAGAGAGACTAGCAGGTCATGATTATTACTGCTTTTTGGATGGCTATTCAGGCTATAACCAGATTGTAGTGGATCCCCAGGATCAAGAGAAAACAGCATTCACATGCCCATCTGGAGTGTTTGCTTATAGAAGGATGCCATTTGGGCTATGCAATGCGCCTGCAACCTTCCAGAGATGCATGCTCTCTATTTTCTCTGACATGGTGGAAAAATTTCTGGAAGTCTTCATGGATGACTTCTCAGTATATGGAGACTCATTCAGCTCCTGTCTTGATCACCTGAAACTTGTTCTGAAAAGATGCCAAGAAACCAACCTAGTTTTAAACTGGGAAAAGTGTCACTTCATGGTGACTGAAGGAATTGTTCTTGGGCATAAAATCTCAAACAAGGGAATAGAGGTGGATCAAGCAAAAATAGAGGTAATTGAAAAATTACCACCACCTGCCAATGTTAAGGCAATCAGAAGCTTTCTGGGGCATGCAGGATTCTATAGGAGGTTTATAAAGGATTTTTCAAAAATCGCAAAACCTCTAAGCAATCTGCTAGCTTCTGACACGCCATTTGTGTTTGACACAACATGCCTGCAGGCGTTTGAAACGCTGAAAGCTAAGCTGGTCACAGCACCAGTCATTTCTGCACCAGACTGGACATTGCCATTTGAGTTAATGTGTGATGCCAGTGATCATGCCATTGGTGCAGTATTGGGACAGAGGCATGACAAGCTTCTGCATGTCATTTATTATGCCAGTCGCGTTCTAAATGATGCCCAGAAAAATTACACAACCACAGAAAAAGAACTACTTGCAGTGGTTTACGCCATTGACAAGTTCAGATCATACTTAGTAGGATCAAAAGTGATTGTGTATACTGACCATGCTGCTCTTAAATATCTACTCACAAAGCAGGATTCAAAACCCAGGCTCGTCAGATGGGTATTGCTTCTGCAAGAGTTTGATATAGAAATAAGAGACAGAAAAGGGACAGAGAACCAAGTAGCTGATCACCTGTCCCGGATAGAGCCAGTGGAAGGGACGTCCCTCCCCTTTCTTGGGATCTCTGAGACGTTCCCTGATGAGCATCTATTTGCCATTCAGGAAGCACCATGGTTTGCCGATATTGCAAACTATAAAGCTGCACGGTTCATACCCAAGGAGTACAATAGAATACAAAAGAAGAAATTAGTCACTGATGCAAAGTACTACTTGTGGGATGAACCCTATCTCTTTAAGAGATGTGCAGACGGAATTATCCGTAGGTGTGTCCCCAGAGAGGAAGCACAGAGAATCCTATGGCATTGCCACGGATCTCAATATGGAGGCCATTTCGGAGGTGAGCGAACAGCCACCAAGGTCCTCCAATGTGGCTTCTATTGGCCCACACTCTATAAAGATTCCCGAGAGTTTGTACGTAATTGTGACAGTTGCCAAAGAGCTGGTAATCTGCCTCATGGTTACGCCATGCCTCAACAAGGAATCTTGGAAATTGAGTTGTTTGACGTATGGGGAATTGACTTCATGGGACCTTTTCCACCATCATATTCAAACACTTATATTCTGGTGGCAGTTGACTATGTATCAAAATGGGTTGAGGCTATTGCCACACTCACCAATGATACTAAAACAGTGCTGAAGTTCCTCCAGAAACATATCTTTAGCAGGTTTGGTGTCCCTAGAGTGTTAATCAGTGATGGGGGCACTCACTTCTGCAATAAACAGCTTTACTCTGCCATGGTTCGGTATGGAATTCGCCACAAAGTGGCCACACCATATCATCCACAAACCAATGGGCAAGCTGAAGTCTCTAACAGAGAATTAAAGAGAATCCTGGAACGGACAGTAAATACCCGTAGAAAGGATTGGGCAAGGAGCTTGGATGATGCTCTGTGGGCTTACAGAACAGCATTCAATACCCCTATAGGGACCTCTCCATACCAACTCGTGTATGGTAAGGCATGCCACTTGCCCGTGGAACTGGAACATAAGGCCTACTGGGCAACCAGATTCCTAAACTTTGATGCCAAATTAGCAGGAGAAAAACGATTGCTCCAGCTAAATGAGCTAGAGGAATTCAGATTCACAGCATTCGAAAATGCCAAGCTTTATAAAGAAAAATAAAAAAAATGGCATGACAGAAAGCTGTCATCTAGAATCTTTGAACCAGGACAGAAGGTCCTGTTGTTTAACTCTAGACTCAGGCTATTCCCCGGGAAACTGAAATCCCGGTGGAGGGGACCATACGTGATTACAAGTGTGTCACCATATGGTTATGTGGAGCTTCAAGATATTGATTCTGATAAGAAGTTCATTGTCAATGGACAGAGAATCAAGCATTATCTTGAAGGCAACATTGAGCAAGAATGCTCAAGGCTGAAGCTAGATTAAAAGCTCAGCAAGGTCCAGCTAAAGACAATAAAGAAGCGCTTGCTGGGAGGCAACCCAGCCATGGGGCATTAATCCTCTAAGCATTTTGCCCTATTTTTCTTTTTTTTATTATTTATTTGTCTATATAAAGTTTACTGACACTAAGGTAAAGAATCAATTGCATAAGTTTACAGGTTTACAGAAGGAATTTGCACACAAAACAGAGATAGGGAGCTCAATGGCAAGAAAACGCCAGTAAAGGGGCATTTTGGGCGTTCAGCGCCCAAAATGGGCACCCACTGGGCGCTGAACGCCAGTAATGGCAGCAATTTGGGCGTTCAACGCCAGAAATGGCCACCCACTGGGCGTTGAACGCCAGGAATGGCAGCAAATGGGCGCTGAACGCCCAGGAGATCAGCATTTGGGCGCTGAACGCCCAAAACAAGCAGTGTTTGGGCGTTCAAACGCCAGGAAGACAGGGAGGAGCCAAATCCAATTATCCCACACGTATTTCCATTCTAATTTCAAATTTTATGCTTCAATGCATGATTTTTACATGAACATATCAAGAACCCTAATTTCTAAAATCCTTAATTTCTAAAAATCCATCTTTCCAAATTCAATCCAACTCTTTTCAAAATCTTTTCTGAAAACAAATCTATCTTTTTCACTCAAAAATCTTTTTAACTAATCCATATCTTTTTCAAATCTTCATATTATCTTTTTCAAAATCCAAATTTATCTTTTTCAAAAATCTATCCTATCTTTTCAAAATTAAACTATATCTTCTATCTTATCTTTTTCAACTCAATCTTTTTATCTTATCTTTTCCAATTTTTCGAAAACCCACCCCCCCACCCCTTTTAAATTGGGTTCGGCCTCCCCCCTCCTCCATCACCAAGTGCAGCTCGATCTCCTTCTATCCCTCTCCTTTCTTTTCTTTTGCTTGAGGACAAGCAAACCTCTAAGTTTGGTGTGTTTATCCGAGATCACTAAGATCATGGCTCCCAAAGGAAAACAATCCACTCAAAGAGGCAAGAAAGAGAGCGTTCCAAAACCACTTTGGAATCAAGGGAAGTTCTTATCTAAAGAACATTCAGACCATTATCTTAAAGTAATGGGTCTGAGATCAGTGATCCCGGAAGTTAGATTCGATCTGAAAGAAGATGAATATCCGGAGATCCAGGAGCAAATTCGAATCAGGAACTGGAAAGTCCTAGCTAATCCTGAAACAAAAATAGGAAGGAACATGGTACAGGAGTTCTATGCTAATATGTGGCAGACTGACAAGCAAAGACTATCTGGAACTGCCTGCTACGAATTTCGGACCATGGTCAGGGGAAAGATTGTTCATACCACCCCTGACAAGATCAGAGAGATATTAAAGCTACCTCAGCTAAAGGATGATCCAGACTCCTTCAACAGGAGGATGATGAGAGCAGACATTGGCCTGGATAAGATTCTAGAGGACATATGTATCCCTGGAGCCAGGTGGACCACCAACACAAAGGGCGTCCCAAATCAACTCAAGAGAGAGGATCTCAAACCAGTTGCCAGAGGATGGCTGGACTTCATTGGGCGTTCTCTGTTGCCCACTAGCAACCGTTCTGAAGTCACAGTTAAAAGAGCAGTGATGATTCATTGCATCATGATGGGAAAGGAAGTGGAGGTTCATCAGCTGATTTCAACTGAGCTCTACAAGATTGCTAACAAAAATTCAAAAGAGGCCAGGTTGGCCTATCCAAGCGTGATTTCTCTACTCTGCAAGGACGCTGGAGTCAAGATGGGAATAACTGAATATATCCTAATTGAAAAGTCAATCACCAAAGCATCAATGGAGAGACAACAAGCACAGGAGGATCTTATCAAGAAGAGAGCACAGGAATTCCTCCCAGAGATTCCTCAAGCAGAATATTGGGAATATCTTGAGACGTCTGTCACCAAGATACAGGAAGCTATGGAGCAAATAATAAAACAACAGAAGGAACACAGTCAAATGCTGACCCATATGTTTAAAGAACAAGAGAAGCAGGGACGTGACTTAAGGGAACTGAAGCGCCAAAAGTCTTCTGTAATACCAACCATCCCAAGGATCAGAGGAACCCCCATACCCCCAGAATAAAGGTTGTTAATTTCCAATTTCTGCCTTAACTCTGTGACAGTGTCCTTATAAAAAGTTTACCTTAGAAGTCATATAATAGTAATTAGTATCTATTTGATTTTATCTCCAATTAAGCTATAGTTTATTTTTCTCATCATCATTAAACATGAATAAAATAGTAGATCTTTTGAATAAGAAGCAATAAAATTTCGAGTTTAATAAAAGAAATTCTAATTGGTTAAATGTGGTGGCAATGCTTTCTGTCTTCTGAATGAATGCTTGAACAGTGTATATGTCTTTTGAATTTGTTGTTTAAGACTGTTAAATATGTTGGCTCTTGAAAGAATGATGAACATGAGACATGTTATTGATAGTCTGAAAATCATAAAAATGATTCTTGAAGCAAGAAAAAGCAGCAAAGAACAAAGCTTGCAGAAAAAAAAAAAAGCAAGCAGAAAAAGCCAAAAGCTCTTAAAACCAAAAGGCAAGGGCAAATAAAAAGGATCCCAAGGCTTTGAGCATCAGTGGATAGGAGGGCCTAAAGGACTAAAATCCTGGTCTAAGCGGCTGAACCAAGCTGTCCCTAACCATGTGCTTGTGGCGTGCAGGTGTCAAGTGAAAACTTGAGACTGAGCGGTTAAAGTCAAGGTCCAAAGCAAAAAGAAGAGTGTGCTTAAGAACTCTGGACACCTCTAATTGGGGACTTTAGCAAAGCTGAGTCACAATCTGAAAAGGTTCACCCAGTTATGTGTCTGTGGCATTTATGTATCCGGTAGTAATACTGGAAAACAAAGTGCTTAGGGCCACGGCCAAGACTCATAAAGAAGCTGTGTTCAAGAATCATCACACTGAACTAAGAGAATCAATAACACTATCTGAATTCTGAGTTCCTATAGATGCCAATCACTCTGAGCTTCAATGGATAAAGTGAGATGCCAAAACTGTTCAGAAGCAAAAAGCTACTAGTCCCGCTCATCTAATTAGAATCTGAGCTTCACTCAAAAACTCTGAGATATTATTGCTTCTCAACTTATTAGTCTTCTATTTTATTTGTCTAAGTTGCTTGAGGACAAGCAACAGTTTAAGTTTGGTGTTGTGATGAGCGGATATTTTATACGCTTTTTGGGGATAATTTCATATAGTTTAGAGTATGTTTTAGTTAGTTTTTAGTTTATTTCCATTAGTTTTTAGGAAAAATTCATATTTCTGGACTTTACTATGAGTTGTGTGTTTTTCTGTAATTTCAGGTATTTTTCTGGCTGAAATTGAAGGAGCTGAGCAAAAATCTGATTCAGGCTGAAAAAGGACTGCTGATGTTGTTGGATTCTGACCTCCCTGCACTCAAAGTGGATTTTCTGGAGCTACAGAACTCGAAATGGCGTGCTTCCAATTGCGTGGAAAGTAGACATCCAGGGCTTTCCAGCAATATATAATAGTTCATACTTTGCACAAGGATAGATGATGTAAACTGGCGTTCAACGCCAGTCCTCTGCCCAATTCTGGCGTCCAGCGCCAGAAAAGGATCAAAAGCTGGAGTTGAACGCCCAAACTGGCATAAAAACTGGCGTTCAACTCCACAAATGGCCTCTGCACGTGAATTGCTTAAGTCTCAGCCCCAGCACACACCAAGTGGGCCCCAGCACACACCAAGTGGGCCCCAGAAGTGGATCTCTGCATCATCCATCATAGTTTATCCAATTTTTGTAAACCTAGGCTACTAGTTTAGTATTTAAACAACTTTTAGAGACTTATTTTGTATCTCATGACATTTCAGATCAAAACTTTGTATTCTCTGACGGCATGAGTCTCTAAACCCCATTGTTGGGGGTGAGGAGCTCTGCTGTGTCTCGATGAATTAATGCAAGTATTTCTGTTTTCCATTCAAACACGCTTGTTCCTATCTAAGATGTTCATTCGCGCTTAACTGTGATGAAGGTGATGATCCGTGACATTCATCACCTTCCTCAAACCATGAACGTGTGCCTGACAACCACCTCCGTTCTATATCCGATTGAATGAGTATCTCTGAGATCTCTTTATCAGAATCTCCGTGGTATAAGCTAGAATTGATGGCGGCATTCATGAGAATCCGAAAAGTCTAAACCTTGTCTGTGGTATTCCGAGTAGGATTCAAGGATTGAATGACTGTGACGAGCTTCAAACTCCTGAAGGCTGGGCGTTAGTGACAGACGCAAAAGGATAGTAAATCCTATTCCAACCGGATCGAGAACCAACCGGTGATTAGCCGTGCTGTGACAGAGCGCGTGAGCGTAGTTTTCACTGGAAGGATGGAAGGTAGCCATTGACAACGGTGATCCACCAACACACAGCTTGCCATAGGAGGACGTGCGTGCGTGAACAAGAAGACAGAGGAAAGCAGAGATTCAGAAGACAAAGCATCTCCAAAACTCCAACATATTCTCCATTACTGCATAACAAGTAACCGTTAATCCATGCTCTACTGTTTATTCGCAATTCAACTGATAAACATAATTGACTTCCTGACTAAGATTTACAAAATAACCATAGATTGCTTCAATCCTACAATCTCTGTGGGATTCGACCCTTACTCACGTAAGGTATTACTTGGACGACCCAGTGCACTTGCTGGTTAGTGGTACGAGTTGTGAAAAGTGTGATTCACAATTCGTGCACCAATGGCACATGTGTATTGACTTCACTGACTTAAACAAAGCCTTCTCCAAAGATGCATATTCCTTACCATCTATTGATGCTTTAGTTGATAATTCATCTGGCTTTGGCACTTTAAGTTTTATGGATGCATATTTTAGTTATAACTAGATCTTGATGCATACTTTAGATCAAGATAAAACTGCTTTTATAACTGAATATGGTAATTTTTGCTATAAAGTTATGCCTTTTGGTCTTAAGAATGCAGGAGCTAGTACCAACGACTTATGGATAAGATGTTCGCCAAGCAAATTGGGTGGAACATGGAGGTCTATGTTGATGATATGGTATATCAAAAACCAAAATCAGCAAGTCTCACATAGACGACCTTGTGGAGATTTTCACCCAAATCAGGAAATACAACACGTGACTAAGCCCTGAAAAATTTGCCTTTGGTGTCCAAAGAGGTAAATTTCTCGATTTTTTGCTTACAAGCCGAGGTATAGAGGCAAATCCTAACAAATGCTGAGGTGTGTTGGAATGAAGAGTCCTCAAACCATAAAGGAGGTCCAACGATTAACAGGGAGATTCGCTGCCTTATCAAGATTTTTACGTTGTTTAGCTTCTGAGTCTTCTTACTTTTTTCAATCACTCAAAAAGAAAAATAATTTTATTTGGGATAATGAATGTGAAACTGCTTTCTCAAACCTCAAAACTACTCTTTCAAAACCTCCAATTTTGCAAAAGTCTGAATATGGCGAGGAACTTTATCTTTATCTATCCATTACTGACTGGGTTGTTAGTTATGTTCTTGTTATAGAAAGGAATAAAGTGCAAAAGCCTGTTTACTTTGTTAGCAAATTCCTACAAAATTCCAAGCTTCATTATCCAAAGATAGAAAAGATGGCCCTGGCTTTGGTATTTTCAGCTAAACGTCTCCGACCTTATTTCCAGAGCTATATCATTAATGTTTGGACTGAGCAACCACTACGGCAAGTGCTAACAAAACTAGAATTAGCTGGACGACTAATAAAATGGTCTATCAAGCTGCCTGGGTTTGATATCAGATATCAAAGCCAAGGATCCATTAAATCACAATACCTAGCGGATTTCGTCGCCAAATTTACTGCTCCCAATTTCGATGACATGCCATTTGAATGGACGCTTTATGTAGATGGTGCCTCTAATTCACAAGGATGTGGAGCTGGAATTCTCCTTGAAGATAGTAATGGAATTGATTTGGAACACTCTCTATGTTTGTCCTTCAAAGCAAGCAGCAATAATGCCAAATATGAAGTACTTATTGCCGGTTTGGAACCCCAATAGCAAGCTTGCGAAGAAGCTCCGGCAAGGCAATCGGAGCAAGAAGCACCTCTTAATGTGTAAGTTTTATTTAAAATCCTTTGTATTAGTTTTGATGGTATATAATAGTAATTTCAGTTTATTCCTTAGTTTATTTGAGGTTCATTAAAATCCAGAAATGAATTTGATGTGTTCCTGTTGATGATTGAGCTTTTTTTTACTGCTAGTTCAAATCTAATGTAATTTTGATTCATTTCTTGATTTATTTGAGGTTCATTTGAATCCAGAAATAAATTCGATGTGTTATTGTTGATGATTGATCTTTTTTTATTGCTAGTTCAAATCTGATGTAATTTTGGTTCATTATTGAACTCTTTTCTGTTTAATACAGCTGCCCTTCGGAACCCTAACACCAGGCCTGCGAAGAATTTTTTGCAAGGAAAATTGAGTAAGAAACTCCTCTTAATGTGTAAGTTCTACTTAAAATTGTTATTATTAGTTTTGATGTTATATCATAATACTTTTTTTTATTATTACTTAAAACTTTCCTTTGTCATCTTGCAGTTCTCCTCGTCCTCGGCATTGGGAAGATGATACACCTTCCTTCAGCCTTGGCATAAGTTTCTCGACGTCTCAACCAACGGTAACACAACTTAAAATGTTGGTAGTGGCAGTGATGGATGTTGGGGTGATAGCAACATTGCAATATGCTGAGGAAACAAGTGCGGAGCCGAGTTTGAGCACCCCTGAAGGGTACATGACTCCAGTGAAAGAAAAAGAAATAACAGAGGAGTTGAGGGAGAAATGTTATCATTGGATGACACAAACAAAGGTTTACAAAGATGATTCAACCAATGAGTACGAAACCATATTCATGTTGGACCACAAAGCGCATTTAGAGGGGACTAGATTCTACTTCATGTCTCTAAGACCCATACAAGATGTAGAAAATACGGTAAACTCTTTGACCCATATATCTAATAAATTTTCATCCTATAGGTGGTCTCTGCAATGTGTATGCTTCTCAACAATAGAAAATGTCATAGATTTGATGAAGAAATATACTATGTACCAACAGATATTGTAGTAGGACAAATTTTTTATTCCTTAAATAATTTTTTGATGAAGAATTTGATTTATTTTTCTTGCTGATTGAATGTTTATGATGTTTTGTTCAAATTTGAACCAAATTTAGTTTATTTGTGAATTGAGTTAAGTTCACTTAATACTACTGTTAAGTATTCACTAAATATTTTATTCCTTAAAAAACTCGGTTCATCTCTTAGTTTAATTCATTTGCATGTAGAAATGAATTGAAATATGCTTTCTTGCTGATAGAATATATATGACTGCTAGTTTAAATCTGATTTAGTTTCGGTTCATTTATTAGTTTAGTTGAGGTTCATTTGAATCCAAAAATGAAGTCGATGTGTTCTTGTTGATGATTAAGATTTTTTTACTACTAGTTCAAATCTGATATAATTTCGATTCATTTATAATTTAACTGAGGTTCATTTTGCAGAATTTAATGTTGGGGAAGCATAAGGTCAACTACATTGATCCAAACCATGGTTCTGAAAATCGGACCGGATTGGCCGATTGAACCGATTCAATCGGGAACCGGCGATGCAAGCAGTTCGGTCTTTCCCCAGGACCGCTCGAAAGAAAACCGGTAGAAAATTGTCGAACCGGCTGAGAACCATCCAGTTGGGCTGGACCGATAACCGGATGGTTCGGATAAAACGACGCTGTTTTTTAGTTTGTAAAAAAAAAAGAAACGGATCCAGGTCATTCCCAACCCCCCTCGTGACCCAACCCCCCCCCCCCTTTTCCCCCAACCATTCATTCATTCATGTACTGGAGAGTGGAGAACTCTAAATCGAAGAAACCCTAGCCGCCTAGCCCTCCATTGTCGCTGCCTAACCCAGGTCCTCAGCAACGCCGCTTCTTCCTCCATCGTCACCGCCTAACCCAGGTCCTCCATCATCACCGCCTAACCCAGTAACTTGGCAGGTCCTCTTCGGCTCTTCATCCTCGCTGGCTTCTAAGCACGGACCCAGGTTAGTGGCTTCTCGTCTTCATCTTCACTGAGGGTTTGGTCTTCTTCTTCAATTTTTGTTCCATTTTCTTCAAGTCTGCTTCAAGTCTGCTTTGGTCTTTGTTTCAAGTTTGGTTCTAAAGGTTAGTTCTTCAATTCTTCTTTTGGTTCTGTCTTGTATTTGCTGGTTGCTAATGGTGGAAATTTTACAAATTTGCAAATTTGTATGTATGGTTCTGTATGTATGGTGAAAATCTGTATGTATTAAAATTTGTTTTACCAGTTGCTGATAGTATTTTACTGGTTCTGATGGCTCCTAATTTGTTTGTTGCAATATTGTTGAATGCTGTAGGTAGAATTTTTATATGGTCTTGTTGAGGATTGTTTTATTTTTCATTGTGTTGTAGGCCATATACGGATATACCACTGTCTACTACTCCAATAATTACCTCACTCTCTGCCACAGAGGCTGGTAAATGGGTGCTAAATCTATCCAAACTAGCAAGAGTTAGATCCAATCCAAGGAAGTATGGTGTTCTTGTTGTGTGAAGCTCGTATTTACGCTCCGGTATGAGCGAAAGGATTCCTGGTTGCTTCAAGAGCGCCTCGGCTTCTTGGTTAGTTAGCCTTGTCGAGAAGCCATGGACTACATGCTTGTAGGTGTATAGCATCTCTGCTGATTCTGATACTGATTGCAATGATGATTCAAACCAATTGTGGTGATCATTGAAACTTGCTGGCATGGTGGACTTCTCCATGTGGACTATGTATTTTTTTGGATTGTTCTATGTTGTTTTTTGCTATGGTGTGTTTGGCATAGAAAATCAACAGAAGAGTCTGAAGAAACTTGAATTTCAGCATCTTCATTTTGTGACTGTGTTCTTGCCAACTGAATCTTTGGCTTGTGTCTTGTTTTTTTGATTTGGATATGTGGGAATGTTAAGGTATTTATTGTTGTTGATTTGGAACTCTTGAACTTTTATATATCATATGGGCAAAGATTCTTTTACGTGATAATTGGAGGTTACACAAAAAGGGTTGTTCTCAAAACAACTGAAAAATATGGACTAAGTTATAGAATATAATTAGGCAGTGTTGTTAAATTGAATTACTAATTATTTGTGTTTGTGTATGTGTTTAGATCCATTGAAAGGTACTATTTTTCAGGAAGTTATGCAAGCTTGAACAAACCATTGTGTTAATCTCTTGTGTAGTTGTGTTACCTCTTCACATTATGTTATGTGTTTAGATATGCTTTTTTACTCTTTAACTTTTGAGTTTGGATTTTGATAAGATCATATGTATTTAGTTGATGATATTTTATGTAGTGTTTTAAATTTTGAAGATATTTTAAGATTTATATTAGACTATAATTGTATTTTAGGATGTTTATTTATAATTTATTTATTATTCTATTTTAAAACGGTTTTTCTAGTTGAACCACCGGTTGGACCGGTTAGACCAGTGAACCAGTGACTAGAGCGGTTTGATGACCGATCCGGTTTTCAGAACCTTGATCCAAACACTAAGAAGGCCTACCGGATCAATGAATTTAAGGATTTCCTGCCTTTTTTGGACAAAAGAAAACTGGAATCGCATCCATTTGTAAGTTGTGATTTCTAAAACCTCTTTAATAATTTTGTCGCTTGTTAACATTTAAACTGAAATATTCTGTCCTTTTTTCAAACTTTAGCTGTTTGCATTAGTTTGCTATAGAGGGCATCAGTGGTTGTGGATTGCTGATGTTAAGAAGAAGGCCTTCCATGTGCTTGACCCCATCAAGAAAAAGAAAAAAGATATACCTGAAGAAAGAATAGCTTTGAACAAATTCGTTATAAGTTATTTACACAATACATACTTTTGTTGTAAATTATCTCTTATTTCTAGCCATTATCAATCACTCCTTGTTCCTGATTGAGCATTGCTTGTAGGCTTGGTTTCTTTCAATTATTACGGAATTGAAGTATACTTTTTGTATCCTTTTTAGGGCTTAATAGTATTCCAGATGAGGGTCTATGCTGGGGGTAGAACCTTTGATGGTGGACAAGGAAGAAAGGGTTGAAGCACCGTATATTATGATTAGCGGTCAATGAATATCGTAAAATCTTTCTTTGCTATAGTGCTATTATTAATATGCTGTGTCTCTCTTATTAATAATATTTTACTTTCTCATTTCTTTCTTAGTTATGATTGCGGGATATATGTGATGAAATGGCTGAAAACAATTGATCATGAAAAGATAAAAAATGGAAAATATAAATGTAAAAACTGAAAGTAGGTAAGTAATTTCTAAATTAATAAATTTCGGTTCATTTCCTATTTCATTTGGGTTCAAATTAGGTAATTTCTTTTAATTGAATTGTAGGAAGAAATAGATGATTTTAGGCGGAAATATGGTCCAATCATTCTCTTAGACAAGATAAATAAATTAAGAGACAAAGTCATTGAGGTATCTGAAGAGATAAGACTCCCAAAGCCATCCGTTACCCTCTCAAGTCCTTTTTGTAAATTCTCATCTGGGAATATAGAAAGTAAATAGATTATATGTTCAATCTTTGACTCGTTGTAAGGAATTGTAATTAACATTAATTTGTAAAGAATTATAAAAAAGCAAACACTTCTTCTTTAACTCGTTGTAAATGTTAATATATATATATATTTAAAATTTTTTTCTTTAATTCCTTTTGATTTATCTGTTGGAACTGTCTGTGCTGTATTGAATGAATCTAGGTTCACAGTAAATGGATTCAATATATTTATCAAACATCAAGAGCGCCAAAAACACAAATAAATCGAAATTATTGCACAAAATGAACAGAAAAAATTGTATATATCACTATTCAATTTCAGAAACACCTAAATTTTTGACATAACACAATTGCAGAAGCTAATTTGAAAAATAAAAAAGTGACTATTCAATAAAAAATAACATAAATAAGAAATTAACCCTCATTATATGTCTAGAACTCAAATGAATCAAAATTTATGTTAATAAAAACCGAAACTTCTAAAATCCTCTCTGGGATAATTCATATCCTATGCATAATAAAAGCTAGAGCTTGACTGAATCATTAATCCACCATCTAAAAGGTTCAACTGAAAAAAAGAAAATAAATCGTATATTAGAAAAATACACAAACAAATTTTTCCCTAATCAAAAGCACATCAATGTTACCTCGCTTAGAGCTGGTTTTTTCTTTTTTTTTTGTTGTTGCATTTGTGATTTTTTTTCTATATTTGATCCCAATATGTTCTTGGAACATCCTCTTGTTCTAACACGTGGGGGGGTTTGATGGTCGTTAACATTACTCAACGTAGAGTCTTCGTGAGATAATGAATTTTTACCTTTACTTTTTGCTTGATATTCTTGCATCTCAGCCATGACATTATCAAAAGTCCGGTACAAAATTCCAGTCAGCTTCTCAAATTTTGATGCAAATTTACAAATATTGTGAAATTGAAACACCAAATCGTCGAATCTCTTGCTTCTTGGCTCCAGTAGAGGCTCGTCTTGGCTGCTCTTGATGTGTGTATGCCTCCTCTTTATGTTCTTACTCCAGCATTCCAATATATATTTTGGTGCTACTTTATCTACTCACTCAAAGCTTAAGATACTCAGAGAATGACGACACACTATACCCCTTGACTCAAACAACAAGCACTGGCACTTTACTTCGCGTGATATTGTGTCGTAAGTAACAACAAACTTGTTGAATGTTGAGTTAGAAACCTGCTCTACAACTTCATATGACGTAAAACCTAGATTGGAATGTGTTTATCTTGTGATGCACTTCACCTTTTCTATGAATTATTCTTGAACTTCTCTAAACTTCTCGTGAGTATACACATGTTGAAATGAGCCTCTATTGGTGATTTTATTGCACACGGTATCACGGTGTGAAAATCTGCAGCATCAAATTCTCTCTCGCTTTGCTCTCTGCTTCCTAAGCAATTATCATATTTCTTCACAAATTAAATCAAGGATCTATTGCGTGTGATAAACTTGTTAAAAAAAGCATGCATGATATCGTTCCTTTGTGTGCTTCTCATCCCGACCCAAAAGTGATGATCGAGATAAACTGGAATCCATAAATGAAGATCTTCAAATAACTTTGCAAAATGAACAAAAAATCAGACACAAATGAACCAAAAGTTATACTCATTTTCACGAAAAAGTAACATCATCAATTAATTCGAATGAAACCTCGGTTACCTGAAAGCCACTTATTGCCTCTAACACCATACTTTGTGAGAAAATCATTCCAATTTTTGCCAAATCCCTCTTTTGTTAACGAGTTCCAAACAACGTGACTCATCTCTTGTTCGATTTTTTTATGTCGCTTGTAGTAGTTTAATTTGCTTGGGATCTTCTTCCTGATTTGCCAAATGCACTACTGATAAATTGTTTTTGGCATACAGGTCTTAATAGCCCTTTGCATTGATGCACATTGATTGATAAGAATCCCTTTTGGTACCTTCCTTCCCATGTAACAAAGTCAACATTTGAATAACCATTTGAATGACTGGATGTCTTTATTTTTCATCAAAACACATCCAAAAAGTGTCGACTGACCGTGGTGATTCACACCTACAAAAGAACTAAAAATTAGATTCTACCTGCAAAAATGGACACTTAAAACAGTTATGAACTGAAATTTGTTGGCTCTATGAACTGAAAACTATATCGCAGTGAACCAAATACCTGTTTGTGTTGTAAGTGGTATGAAATGAAACAACATCTCCAAAATACTCGTATGCAGTCATGCTTCTTACATCGGCCCAAAATGCATTTTTGATGGAGCAATTAGCTTCAAGGTTAAGCTCAAAAAAGAAATTTTGATTCTTTTCTTTCATTCTTAATAAGTACTTGTCTTTATTCTTGGGCATCGTCTTGCCAAATCGTCTCGCATCTTTTTTAATAAAACTTAGTTCCCGATGATTGTCCGCTGCTGCTACAAATGACTGATATTGTAATATCCCAAGATTTTTTTGAAAGATTTTACATTTACCCTCTAATTTTATCAAAATACCTATTCTACCCTTATCCCTTTTATCAAACCCTAACCCTAATCTCAAAATAAAACTCTCACACACACACACACACACACACACACACACACACACACACACATTTCAGAGAAAGAGGGAGAAGGAACGGAAGCAAAGAAAAGGAAAAGGGGAGAGTGAGGGAACGGAGAAGAGGAGGAAGGGGAGGCTGTCCATTGTCACTGCCATCGCCTTGGAGCACGCCAGCATCGCGCCTCACTGCCGTGGAGCCGCTGTCCCACGCGTCGCCACCGGCGCTGACGAAGAGGGGAGAGAGTGAGACGTTGAGGCAGAGAGCTGCCGCTGTGGGAAACGCGATGGAGGAGAGGACGCCGCCAGCTTTGTTGCACCTGGTTGCTGCCTAGCACACCATCGGAGACCACCGTTCCCTTACCACTGCTGCGTCGCCATTGATGAAGCTGTTGCCGCCGCTGTGAGCCGCGAACAGAGGAGGGAGAAGGAGGCGAGTTCGTGAGGGAGAAGAAGCAGCGCTGCCATTGTTGCCATTCTGGTTCGCTCTTTTCCCTTGAATCTGTTTCACTTTCGTATTCTGCCATTCTGATTTTATTGAACCTTTGCTTTACCTTGGATTTTCCAGCACTATTTCTTGTTGTCTTCCATTCAAATTGAATACTATATTTTCTCCGGGTGCTATGGTCATTGCTACTGTTGTTGTAGCTGCAACTTTCCGCTGCCCTGGTCCAAATCCTATGTCTTTTCATTTCACTCTACATCGATCCTCCTCACCCTTTAATTTCACACTTCGGGTTTGGTCTCTTCGGTCCCTTGGGACCACGTTGTGAGTAGACTTTACATTTATAATTATTTGGCTTTACATCTATAATTATTTTGATATATGCTGCTTGAATTTATGATTATACTTACAAGTTATCAACCAAGGATTTGAATTTGATTTTAAAAATGGATTTATTAGAACTAAATATTTATTTTTATAAAATTTAGATTTTAATATGCACATGAGACTGTATATATGTTTGATGAAGTTTTGTATTATTTTAGAATATTAATTTTATTTGAATGTGTTTTTGTAACATTAAAGTATTATGGATACTCACTTATATGCTCTGAATTTGTAAAGTATATTCGACATTTCATATGATTGAAAAAGATTTTTTTATTAGAAAGTATTATTGATTTAATTTGATACTGTATATATTTGAAAGATCAAAGATTGGTTGTATTTGAAATTATATGTTTTGAATTGGTTTGGGAGGCTCGTATTAGAAAACCGTAGTTAACGGCAGTTATGACGTTAACCTAGATGCATCTGGCTCAGACCTCAACTAGCAGGGGCGTTGCTAGCCTAACGTGTAGACTACACGTTGGATCTGTTATTCCGTATGGACACACTAGAAGAAAGGGCTACCCATAGAGGTGGAGCCGCCTATGTGTGGACTTTTGATTTGCTTTCTGTATGAGAACTCCCTTATTGATTCACTTATTACCAAGGTTCTGAAAACCGGACCGGTCATCAAACCGTTCTAATCACTGGTTTACTGGTTTATTGGTCTAATCGGTCTAACCGATGGTTCAACCGGAAAAACCGTTTTACAATAAAATAATAAATAAATAAATAAACATCCTAAAATATCTTCCAAATTTAAAACACTACACAAAAATTCATCAACCAAATTCATATAATCTTATCAAAATACAAACTCAAAAGTTAAATAGTGAAAAAAATACTCAAAGGATTATCAATTTCAAAAGAATGTTGAGCTAGTTCAGTTAGAAAATGTTGATTATTTTGTGGTATTATGCTAACTGAACATGAATCTGAATCTTGCAAGATGACCTTTTTGGTTTAATCTTAGGCAGCGTTGCGTTCATCTGTTGTAAGAGAGCTCCCTTAGCAACAGATTCTTTTTGTTGAGCAAGCCATAAACAGGATCTAGTGTTGTTTCCAAGTTGAGGTATCAACATAACAATTAACAAATAGTCATTGAATAAGAAAGCATAACATATCACCAACTACCTATACACTTTGACTCTCCTTCCACTACCATCATCATCATCATTCATCAGTTTATTTATATATGGCATTGGCAGGCAGCTAGGCTACTCATTCAGCAACAACCAGCATTTGATTTGATTTCCATTTTTAGCATTCAGCAACAACTATTACAAAACAGCAGCATAACAACAACAGCAGCTTAACAAGTTATTAATCACAAATTCCAAATTCAAAACACTGATCAGTGATCACACAATCGCAGTGCGATAACAAAACGGCAGCATAACAACAACAGCAGCACAATAAGGGGAAAAGAACAATGAAAGTCACAAAAGAAATTAGCAATCTTATTCCTGTTTCGTGCATTTAATTACTCATAAACAAAACTCAACACAGAACAACACAAAGAACAAAAACAGGACTAAAATGAATCAACTAATCAGTAATCATTCAATCCAAAACAGAGCTAATCATTCCATGATTCAAGTTTCAATTAGTAGCACTAACAGAATCCCCCAAAAAAATCAATGTTCTGATCAGAACTAAGAACAGAGAAGGAATATTCATTAAGGTGTCCAAATCCTCATATCAAGTCTTCAGCCACTAGCAAACCCAGAACACAAAAACACAATAAATAAAACTTTTGATTCTAAAACTAATAAATCTCCAAAAAAATCTAGATCAATTTAAATACTCACTATTTTCAACAAAAACTAAGGCATATCAACCCTCAAATTCACATGAAGTTCACCATTTTAGAAACAAGTTCACATTTTGGTACCTATTGGAATAGGTGACAGCAAACTAAGTCCAACCAACTTCATTTCCTTCCCACTTTAGAATCCGGCCATCGGCAACGTTGGTATATGGCCCTCTGCCGTGACAATCGAACACGAGACTCTCAGGACCAAGGGCTCCGGTGACGTGGAGGAGGCGCGCGGCGTGGAGGAGTGAGCAGTTTGGGCAGAGTGTGAGGAAGATCTGTTGAGTGCGACGGACAATGGCGATCAGGCGACGGACACGACGACTGACGACGGCAGAAGTGCGGTTGAGAAGACGAAAACCAGACGCGAATGTCGATCTCAACGAAGAAGCTGCAATTGGCGAGACTGTGAGAATGAACAGGGGTTGGAGACCTGGAGCACGACGACAGCGCGATGGACGGCGGTAGTGCCTCACTCCCTGCGCCGGTGGTGGAGGTTAGATGGCTAGGGTTTGTTTGAGGGCAAAACCAAAAAGCTCTTAAGAGAAAACGTGTGAGGAGGGTGTGTTGGACTGTTGGGGGAAGGAGGGATGAGTGAGTGAGTGAGTGAAGGGGCTGAACGTGGGTTTTTTCTTTTTTTTCTTTTAATAAAAACGGTGCGTTTATTAAAAACCGCGTTACCGGTCCAGTCCGACCGACCGGTTCTTGGCCGGTTCAGCGGTTTTCGAACGGTTTGCAGATGGGCGGTTATTAGTGGCAGACCGAACTGTTTTCATTGCCGGTTCCCGATTCGACCGGTTCAATCGGCCGGTTCGGTCCAGTTTTTAGAACATTGCTTATTACTATCAACTCCTATTTTCTAATTAAAAATTTCTTGATAATAATGTTTATATAGTCTCATGTGGATTATAAATGTATTGTCTAGTCACTGAGTTGCAAAACTCACCCTATTTTTCTAAAAATATTTTTTCAGGAACAAATACTTGACTATGTGAGATTTTCTGTTCAAGAGAAACGATCTGCACTGAGTACTTATTCTTTGTCAAGTTCCTAGAAGTATATGCTTCATATGTCACAGGCAGAATGCATCCATATTTATTTACTTTACCTTTTATTAAAAATATGTAATTATTCATTTTAGAAACTGTAAATTTATTTAAAATATTTGTAACTTTCTTATTCAACTTATATTTGAGTCGGTTAGGCTTGCTTGGGGATTATTTTCTTGAGCGCCGGTCATGGCTCATTTTTGGTGGTGACAAATATGTTTTATTTGGTCTGATTCTGGCTTCCTCGTTGTCTTCAATGGTACGACGCACAAACATGCTTAGCTCCCTGTGTTTTTTAAGCATCTCTGCTCGATCTAGACAACAAGGGCATGAATGATTCAGAATAACTTTCAAAATTGTCCAAAGACCAATGTTCTTCAATATATGTACATAAATCTCGGCAGGACAGTTTATTCTAGCCGAGGGGTTTGTCTTTAGAGTTGGAGATATCTTAGATTTCCACTTCCCTCTCTACTACATGTAATTAGTTGATTCTTAATCTCATTTCTCTTCCGAGTGGTGTTCCTTATTTTCGTAGAAAAATCAGCAAGTTTAGAATAATCTTTGTATAACTTTTCAACTTCTTCTAGTGTCTTGAAAGTCGTCCCAACCTTTGGAATAAATTGTTTGTCTACAACACACCTAGACTGTAAAATGAACCAAAATATTGTTATAACAACACCATTGTGTAATAACTAATGAACCGAAACATGTGCATTCTGTAAATTCAAAAACTTCAGCATTCTATCCAAATTCTATTCATTATCACTTTATTTAATTACGTTCAATTCAAAATCGTTGAAGAATGAGCCAAAAATATTATCAAAATAAAACCATTGTATAAATACCAAATGAACCGAAAATTGTCCATTATATAAATTTAAATTCAGAAACTCCTGCATCTCGAATGAACTAAAAATATTATCAAAACAAAACCATTGATAATACCAAATAAACCGAAAATGGTGTTCCTAAACAAATGGATTTAACGATTGCATTCCATTCCATTGAATTCAAAATTGAATAATCCAAACCTCGTCCACTTGATTCGATTCAAAAGAATAATCCAAATCGCTCTCATTCAACTAATTTGAACTTGAATCATTCATTTTTTTGATACGCTATTGAAATCTGAAAACAAAACAAAAAAATCTGAAATCTAAAAATGAAGAAGAAAACGAAGAATATAAATGCAATGCCGATCAAAATCTGAAAACGAAAAAGAAAACAAAGTTTTATGAAGAAGAAAATCAGAGCAGAGAAGAACGACGAGAAGCTTTATGTTGAGGAAGAAGAACGAAGAGAAGCTTTACATTAAGAAAGAGAAGCTCTACGTTGAGAAAGAAACTTTACGTTAAAACGTGGTGGGTACGTGAAGCAAAAAGAATTTGGTTGACTTGGTTAAGAAAATTACATGGATGTGGAGCATTATTGATAAATAAAAGGGTAAAGTAATATCTTTAGTTTTAATATTTGGACTAAATTTTAATTTGGTCTCTAATATTTTAAACATTTTTTAAAAAGAAATTCAAACGGATTCTTTGACACGAATAATTAATGAAACGAGTAACGTTATTATTAACAATATTATGGTTAAGTTATATCTTCTTCTTTATGTTAGAAAAATATAGTCGAAACCTTCTTATAATACTTCTACTTCTTCTTAATCTTCTTTTTGCACAAAAAAAATTCTAAAATTCTATCAATCAATCATTAACGATCCAAAATCAAAGAAAAAACTTTTAATTAAATTGATGATCGTTGATGAATCGATTTTATTTACACACTAAAATCAATGTTATTGACTCTTTAATATGCTAATTGTTCATATTAAATTTAATGGTGGGACAATATTAAATTCGTTTAAAACTTTTTTCAAATAAAATAGGACGTTTTTAAAACTGAAATAGAACATTTAAAATGTTAATGACCAAATTAAAATTTAGCATAAATATTAGAGATCAAAATAATATTATTCTAATAAAATTTTGTGTAATATTCTTTGCAGCCTGACTGCTTAATCTTTTCAAGAATTTTGATATACATATTTAATTAAGTGGCTGATATAGTTCCAAATTTGGACTAATATGGTTATTTGGCAAATCAAGATATAATAGAATTTTCGTTGGTTTTTCAGAAAATGTGGAATTAATCAGCCTCCATGACCAAAATATATTTTTTCAGGTCATGCTTTTGTAATACCGTTATTGTAGATTTTTCTTTTTTGAATTAAAGTTTAAAAAAGTGATTATAGATTATTTTATATCACGGTTCAAAATCATAAGTATAGATATCTTTAGGTTATGATTTTTAAATGTAACACAAAAAGTTATGATCTAAACGCTAGAATAATTTTATTATAAGATTATGTTTCAAAATTATGATCTTCTTGAACATCTATTGTAATAATTGGGTGACAGAACTATTTTAATTTATAGAATCACAGTTGAAACCATAAGTATAAATTAAAAAATGTGATTATAGGAAATAAAAGACAATTCAGTCACTTGATTTTATGATGACTCATTAACCACTTTAATTTGATAGCATGACCCATGCATGTCTTTGGTGGAATTTGTGAATTGATTTAGTTAGTTGGAACTCCATATATAACTTGAGTCTTCCATTGTTCAACTACTATATATATATAGTGGCTATACAAGCTTCTAGAAAGTATATGCTATGGTTTATAGTGCATGGTGGCCAAGTGAGATCAAACTACCATGGATCATTATCCTCCACTTTCTAATTCTCTGTCTTAAGAGAGTATTTTTCGAACCCATAAAAATAACTTAATTCACTTTTTTTTCTCACTCCTTGCTTTTCCTACTAATTTCCTTTTCTATTTAAAAATGAGTTTGATCCCCTTTCTCGGTTTACCTATTATTATTATTTATGCTTTGACAATTTTTATCTACTTTTCGATTATATCTTTTAAATTTTCTTTTAAAAATTTTAAATGCAGAGAAACTAAAAATAAAAATATAGAAAGTAGATCTAAGCAATTGATTGTATTTATAAATTGGGGAGATCTCTGGTGGCTTAAATTGTAGTGGTTAAAAGTAATTTTTTGTTGATCAACAAGTGCTTTATCGACATCTGACGCCGGTCAATGCAAGAGAAGCGTTAGTCATAAAACTAATAAACGAGATTATTATGTAAAATGATAATTCCTGCGCTAAGGACAAAAACATAAGTAAATACCCAAAAATTGTTTTTTATTTATGTGGATCATTAATTTATTATTGCATCATAGTCTTTATTTTGATGAATTTTGTTTATTTCTTTAAAATTGTATAATAATATATGTAGTTTCACGATCATTTAAAAATAATACAAAAAATATTTAAAATTATATTTAAATTAAATATTATTTTAAAATTTTAAATTTATTTTAAATATAATCAATTAGATGTAGTTTGAAAACACACACACACAGATATATATATATATATATATATATATTTTTTAAAATTTTAGTATTTATATTTAGAATTATATTTATTAATTTAAATTAAATAGTGTATAATTTTAAATTATAAATTAGTATATGTAACCAAAAAAATTATATTAATTAGATTATTATTAATTTTAAGAGTAACTAATTAAAATTAAACTCTAAAAAATTTATTTCTATTAAGCATGAAAATTCTACCATTAATTTTTTATGAAATATTCAAAATGTAACCTAAATCATAGTAGTTTTTTAATATTTTCTATATGATTAAAATAAAAAACCAAAAAAAATTTATTTTTAAAAGTTCATTAAATTAATAGATTAAAAATTTATATTTAATAATATATAATAGATTTAACTATTTCTCCCGGAATATATATCTAGAATTTCTTTAAATTTTAAACTATTTTAATTTATTTATTATCTATGTAATGCATGATTAATATCAGTTATCTACTAATTTTATTTAAGTTATAACTACATTAGAATAAAATATTTTTAAGTAAATAAAAAATTGATATTCATCTTCATTTAAGATTTTGTCAACAAAAATTTAAGTTAATTATTTTTTATTGGTGCCATAAAATAAAAGTAACAAAAAAAATTATCAATATTTATTTAAAAAAAATCGATAAAATGATAAGTTTTCAATTTTTATTTTCTAAAATTTTTTTTTATAACATTTTTAACTTATACTTTAGAGATTTTTACGACCATGTATTTAATTATTTTAATTATTTTTTAATATTTAATATTTTATTTATAATTATTTTTTATTATTTTTATTTTTATCTCATTTGACATCGAACTTGTTATAAAATTAGAATATTTAGTATTAAAAATTTAAACCTAATGCAAACTCAGGCAAGTTAGATAAATTGAGGGAAACATGGTTGAGCTTCATTTTGTGTGACACAACAAATTTATCATCTTTTCCTGTGCTGTTATTGACATTAGACAAGAAAATCAATGTTTTCGATAACTTTAATAAGTTATGTTCTTATAATTAACTACATATTCCTTTCACGTGTCAATTTCTCTTTTAAAATACGTTATTTAGTTATCTTAGCTATGAAACAAAATACGTTTTGACGTCTATGGTAAATAAATTTATTTTGTGATTAAGATGGCTAGATAACATATTTTAAAGGATAAATTAACATATAAAGGAAATATGTAGTTGACGGTAAGAATATGACTTATTAAAATTATGGAAGACATTGATTTTTTGTCTAATGTCAACAATAGCACAAGAGAAGATGATAAATTTACTGTGTCACAAAAAGTGAAGCTCAACAATGCTTCCCTCAATTTATCTAACTTGCCTGAGTTTGCATTAGGTTTAAATTTTTAATACTAAATATTCTAATTTTATAACAAGTTTGATGTCAAATGAGATAAAAATAAAAATAATTATAAATAAAATATTACATCTACTTAAAAAATAATTGAGATAATTAAATACATAGTTGTAAAAATCTCTAAAGTATAAGTTAAAAATGTTATAAAAAATTTTTTTTTAGACAGTTAAAAATTGAAGACTTAACACTTTATCGATCTTTTCTTTTTTAAAAAATAAATATTGATAATTTTTTGTTACTTTTATTTTATGGCACTAATAGAAAAATAATTAATTTAAATTTTTGTTGACAAAATCTTAAATGGAAGTGAATATCAAATTTTTATTTACTTAGAAAATATTTTATTCTAATATAGTTATAACTTAAATAAATTAGTAGATAATTGATATTAATCATGCATTATATATATAGATAATAAATAAATTAAAATAGCTTAAAATTTAAAGAAATTCTAAATATATATCTAGGATAAATAATTAAATCTATTATATATTATTAAATATAAACTTTTAATCTATTAATTTAATGAACTTTTAAAAATAAACTTTTTTTTTTGGTATTTTAGTTCAATCATATAAAAAATATTAAAAAAAACCTACAATGGTTTAGGTTACATTTTGAATATTTCATAAAAAATGTAGAATTTTCATGCTTAATAGAAATAAATTTTTCAGAGTTTAATTTTAATTAGTTACCTTTAAAATTAATAATAAACTAATTAATATAATTTACATATACTAACTTATACTTAAAATTATGCACTATTTAATTTAAATTAATAAATATAATTCTAAATATAAATGCTAAAATTTAAAATATATGTGTTCAAACTACATCTAACTGATTATATTTAAAATAAATTTAAAATTTTAAAATAATATTTAATTTAGATATAATTTCAAATAGCTTTTTGTATTATTTTTAAATAAACGTGAAATTACATATTATTATACAATTTTAAAGAAATAAACAAAATTCATCAAAACAAAGGTCATGATCCAATAATGAATTAATGACCCACATAAACAAAAAACAATTTTTGAACATGCATTTATGCTTTTTTCCTTGTTGCAAGAGTTATCGCTTTACATAATAGTCTGGTTCATTTAGTTTTATGACTGCTTCTCTTACATTTTCTTGTGCGCTAGATGTCAACAAAAAATCATCTTTAACAACCATAATTTAAGCCACAAGAGATCTCCTCTTATAAATTATGTGAATACCAATTCTTTTGTCTAACAAATGAATACTACAATACTTACAGTCATAAGTCATAATGCAATAAAAACAAGAACTCAATTGAAAAAGTAGTAAAAATAAAATAAAAAAAATGGTTATAAATTCTTTTAATGAGAAAAATTATGTTCTCCAATAATTTGGATGAAAAGTCACAGCAAATTGCAGTGTATATACTCTAACACACCAAATTCATATACTTCATGAGTTTAACTGCCGAAAGATGGAATAAAGGCTAATTATTTAGTCCAACATTCTCGATTGCTTGTAGAAATAAAATGGTAGAATCATAGTTTCAAATTTCAATCTCAAAAGAAAAACCAAATTCAATGTATATAAAAGTCCTTTCAATGGAACAAATTTATATTAGCATGGAGAACTTCAGCCTCTAATAAATACTAAACTAGATATATGTTGTGATATTATTTTAGCAAAAGAATTAAACACAACCCAACAATATAATTATTAACGCTTAGTACAAACTAAAAACCAAAACCAAAGACACTCACACACATGATAATTTAATAGCACAATACATATCCAAAAGCTGAGAATGAAAACAAGTAAAACTATTACATATCCCACACATTTTTTTTTCATGCATCAATGGCATCATCAACAGTTTTAGATACTAAAGAATGACTAATACCTCCTCCATACCAGAACCTTGTAATTTTGGCCTCCACGCCTTTCAAAGTTATGAGTTAGTTGAGGAAATATCCGACAAAGAATTTTGTCCAGAAATTGACAATAGTGCACCCTCCATTTCTTCCAAAACAAGAGGGGTCCAAAGATAATTCCAAGCCCAAAAACCAATCCCATTTCTGCACTCACAAGATTCCAATGAACTTCACAAGCTAGGCTTCCACATTGTGGCATTTCAGGTGGTGGCAGTGCATGCATTCCATGACTTGGACTTTTGGTTAGTCGGGGTCCATACAACCCATCATTTTCTTCAAATGAACTTGCTTCAAATGACTGAAGCTGAGTACCTGTTGGGATCTTACCTGTCAGATGATTGAAGGAGAGGTTCAGATATGATAGGAAGTTCAAATTGGCAAGCTCTGGGAATTTCTCCTTTCAATGAGTTCATTGACAGGTCTAATGACTCAAGCTGATTCAAATTCCCTATAGAAGATGGAATTTGACCTGAAAAAGCATTGTGTGACAGGTTCAGCAAATATAGTGCTTTGAATTTCATTAGTTCTATTGGTATTGGTCCTTCAAATTGATTGTATGAGAAATCAATCGAAGTGAAGATTGTTAGGATTTTAACCAACTCCATTTCTTGACCTTTGCTTATGACTGTTACTGAATCTTGATAATATATTGGGTCACTGTTATCACGACCAAATTGGATATTGCTTAGCTCAGAGTTTGCTCCATCATCATTGGATATCATCTTCTTCCATCCTCTGAACCATTTGACAGGCAGTTCACCACTAAAGTTGTTAAAAGCTGCATCAACAATCTGAATTATGTTCCAAACACCATTGTCTTTAGGACATCCCATTGGACCATGGAATTTATTGTTCCGCAAAACCAGGACAAGAAGCTTGGATATGTGACTCAGAAAGCAAGGAAAGGCACCAACAATTTGATTTCTTCCAACATCTAATACCTCTAAGGCAGTGCAATGTGCAAGAGACTTGGGAAGTGGCCCGGCTAATCGATTTTCATTGAGAACAACAGTATGTAGAGCACATGAACTTGGAAATGTGTCAGGGATATGGCCTGTTAATTCATTGTTCCCAAGATTCAATACCCCAAGGGTCTCACCTAAGTTCATTAAACAATGGGTAACTTTGCCAGATATTTTGTTATGAGAAAGGTCAAGAACTTGAAGCTTTGAAGCACTGCACAAGGAATGAGGGATGCTGCCATGAAAACTATTGTTTGCAAGAGAAAGATAAAGTGTATTAGACATGTAATGACCAATGTCTACTGGGATGACAGAGCTAAAATTGTTGCTTGAGTAATCCACAACAGCAGCATAATGGAGAAAACCTGGGAATGGCCCTTGCAGTTGATTGAATTTGTTAGAGAATCGTTAGCATCAATTAGGATCAATTAGTATCGTCTATATTTATGTAGTATATCTGTACATTAATTATAGGATTCTATGCCTTTATTACTCTGATTCATTTAGCACCTATAAATACCTCTTGTATATTGTACTTTTCATCACAACTCAATCATACACCTTTCAGATTACTCTCTCAGTCTCTTGTTTCTAACATGGTATCAAGAGCTTAGGTTCCTTTTTTTTCAATGAATATTAGTTCATAGCCTCATTGTTTTTATTCCTTTCCGGCAGTGTTCTTTGGCCTCCTTTTTCGTTCTCTTCTCGACGCTTTGGTTCGTCACCCCCGTAACCATCTTGTTCGCCTTGTCGCCATGATTCCAACGCAACCAGACCCGCCGCCATCCGCCGCCGGACGCGCCGCCACGCGCCGCCGAAAGATGCTGCTACGACCAGGTTGTTCTCCCTTCCAGCTTCCACCCGTGCCTCTTTGCTCTCGATTTTCGCTTTGTTACTGACGCTTTGGTTCGTCACCTCCGGCATCATTGTGTTCTCCTCTTCGTCGGCTTTCCAACGCCGCCGGGATCTCCGCCATAAGCCTCCGGACGCGCCGTCACGCGCCGCCGGAATTCTGCTGCCCGCCTCCCTTGTTTCTCCTCAGAAGGTTCAGCAGCCGTTGGATCCGAGATTCAATCGGACGATCCTCGCGTTGCCACGTGTCGTGTTGCAGCTCCCTTGCCCGACCCGCGCACGCCCGCCCCGACCCGCGCCCTCCCGGTCCGACCCACCCGCGCCTCCACCTGGCTGCCAGCGTGTCTCTCTCCCTCCTCTCAGGTGATGCCACATGTCCTTGTGTTGCTGACGTGGCTGCTGACGTGGTGCTGACGTGGCAGACAAGTGGGACCCTCCCTAAGGTTTTTTGGTGAGCTCTTTCCAATTTTGCCATCCGTTTCCTCATTTTCTGCTCAGAAATTGCAGTTTTTCTCTCCTCTCCTTGTTCTCTATGACTACTTTTATGGAAAAGTCAGATGTCTTTGCTGCCACAGACAGAAAGGGAGCCTTCTGTCGCAACTGTAACCGTTTCGGGCACCCGTTCTCCAGCTGTCCTTCTGTTGAATGTCACACATGTCACCAGAAAGAGCATATTAGCTACCATTGTTCACAGTTGTTCTGCCGTTATTGCAAGCTCTCGAGACATTTGCTTACTACCTGTCCTACTCGTCCACCACGTCCTGCGTCTGCTTCTGCTGTTGCTGCTACTATTGAACCTACCACTATCTCTCTATCTGATATTGCATCTCTTCTACAGCGTCTTCTCTCTGTTTCTGGTAATACCCCTGCTGCTTTATCGAGCCCTCCAGGTACTTCTAAATGGTACTTTGACTCGGGTTGCTTTAATCACATGTCTCCGTTGCGTAATATTTTCTCGTCCATGTCTGCAACTACACATGGACCTTCTGTCAATACTGCAAATGGCTCCCTCTTGCATACAACACACAAGGGTTCTATATCTCAGTCATCTCTTAATCTTCCTGATACTTACTACATTCCCAAATTAAACTTCAATCTTATTTCTGTTGGTCAACTTGTTGATCTGGGTTTTGACGTCACCTTTTCTGTTTCTGGTTGTCGTGTACAGGATCCTCGGACGGGACAGATCATCGGGACTGGACGTAAGGTCGGAAGGTTGTTTGAACTCGAAAGTCTTCATATTCCTCTTGTACCAAATCTCTGTGCTGCTTCTTCTCCCTCTACCCTTCACTTATGGCATCAACGTCTTGCCCATACCTCCTTAGGAAAACTGCGTCCTCTTGTATCTTAGGGTGTTTTAGGTCAGGTTCCGAATGAATCTTTTGACTGCATTTCTTGCCAAACTGCCAAACAACCTGCTTTATCTTTTCACAATAATTCATCTCTTGCTTGCTCTCCTTTTGATCTCATTCACTCTGATGTTTGGGGCCCCGCTCCCACTCCCTCTATGGGCGGAGCTCGATACTTTGTCGTTTTCATTGATGATTATTCCCGTTTTACTTGGGTTTATTTGATGACTAATCGCCATGAGTTGCCTCAGATCTATATCAACTTTGCTACTATGATTAAAACTCAGTTTTCCAAGGCCATTAAGGTTTTCCGACGTGATAATGCTATGGAATACCGTGATTCCAAACTCTTAGCCTTTATTGCAGAACAGGGTACTCTGTCTGAGTTTTCTTGTCCTGGTACGTCTCAACAAAATGGTAGATCTGAACGCAAACACCGTCACATTCTTGACTCCGTCCGTGCAATGCTCCTTTCCTCTTCGTGTCCTGAGCGTACTTGGGGTGAAGCTGTTCTTACTGCTGTTCATGTTATCAATAGACTCCCTTCTTCTGTTCTTGGTAATGTTACTCCCTTTGAGCGTCTTTATCATACCCCCCAGATTACAGTTCTCTTCGAGTTTTCGGTTGTGTATGTTTTGTTCTTCTTCAGCCTCATGAACATAGTAAACTTGAACCTCGGGCTCGTATGTGTTATTTTCTTGGTTATGGTACTGAACACAAGGGTTATCGTTGTTGGGATCCTCTTTCTAAACGTATTCGTATATCTCGTCATGTTGTCTTTTGGGAGCACCACATGTTTTCTCGGTTCTCATCCTTTGAGTCGATTCCTACTACTCAGTCACCTTTGTTTACTAACCCCAATGTTGATCTTTTTCCTAGTGATGATTCTACAGGTTCTATCTCGAGTGACCCTCCACAGCCTCCTGTTCCTCCGCCTTCTCCATCTCCCGATGATTCCAGACCGGACGATGATCCTGCTCCTACCGTCATGCCTCCTCCTCCCGCTCGTTCTTCTAGGGTAAGGAATCCACCTCCTCATCTTCTTGATTACCATTGCTTTTCTACTATTCTTCATCAACATGAACCTAAGACATTCAGAGAAGCCTCCTCAAACCCAAATTGGCAACAAGCAATGCAAGAAGAATTACAGGCACTTGAAAAAGCACATACTTGGGATCTGGTTGATCCTCCTTCTGATCAGGAAGTTGTGGGCAGTAGATGGGTATACAAGATCAAAACTCGCTCTGATGGCTCTATTGACCGTTATAAGGCCCGCTTGGTTGCTCAAGGTTGTACGCAAGAGTATGGTATTGATTATGAAGAGACTTTTGTCCCTGTCGCTCGCCTTACGTCTGTTCGAGCTCTTCTTGCCATTGCCGCGGTTAAAAAATGGTCTCTCAGTCAGATGGATGTGAAGAATGCACTTCTTAATGGGAATTTGAAAAAGACAGTCTATATGAAACCACCTCCGGGATATCCTTGTCCTTCTGATAAGGTTTGTCTCCTTCGCAAGGCACTTTATGGACTTAAGCAAGCTCCTCGTGAATGGTTTGACAAGTTCAGCACTACCATATGCAGTCTTGGTTTTACTTCTAGCCCTCATGAGAATGCACTCTTCATTCGTAAAAGCGAACGTGGAGTTGTTCTTCTACTTTTGTATGTTGATGACATGATAATCACTGGGGATGATGTTGATGGTATCTCTGCTCTCAAGGCCTCACTTCACCGTACCTTTGAGATGAAAGATCTTGGTTCTCTCAGCTATTTTCTTGGTCTCGAGGTCATCTCCACCGATGATGGCATCTATCTCTCTCAGGCTAAGGATGCTTCAGATCTTCTTGCTCGTGCTGGGATTACAGATAGTCGCACTGAGTCTACTCCTCTTGAGCCTAATATTCGATTTACCCCTATGGATGGCACTGTTTTGGATAATCCGACTCTCTATCGCAGTTAGTTGGCGGTCTGGTCTATTTGACTGTCACCCGACCATACATCGCCTATCCGGTTCATGTACTTAGCCAGTTCTTGTCAGCTCCTCGTACTACTCACTATGCAGCAGTTCTACGCATTCTTCGCTACATCAAAGGCACTCTCTTTCATGGTCTTTATTTTTCTGCCCATTCCTCTTTGTCTCTTCAGGCTTACTCCGATGCTGATTGGGCTGGTGATCCCATTGATCGTCGTTCTACTACTGGTTACTGTTTGTTTCTTGGCGACGCTCTCATTTCTTGGCGTGCTAAGAAGCAAACGTTCACTGCTCGCTCAAGCACAGAAGCTGAGTACCGTGCCCTCGCTGACACTACTGCTGAAGTTGTCTCGGTTCGTTGGCTCCTTGAAGATTTGGGTGCTCCTCAGTCGTCCCCTACTGATATTTTTTGTGATAACCGCAGTGCTATTCAGATCGCCCATAATGATGTCTTTCATGAACGCACCAAACACATTGAGCTTGATTGTCACTTTGTTCGGCAACGTATCCTTATTGATGCTATTCATCTCATTACTGTTGGAACACTAGATCAGACTGCTGATATCTTCACGAAAGCTCATCACCCGACTCGTTTCCGGACTTTGTTATCCAAACTCAAGTTGGTATCCTTAGCTCCCACTTGAGTTTGAGGGGGGATGTTAGAGAATCATTAGCATCAATTAGGATCAATTAGTATCGTCTATATTTATATAGTATATCTGTATATTAATTATAGGATTCTATGCCTTTATTACTCTGATTCATTTAGCACCTATAAATACCTCTTGTATATTGTACTTTTCATCACAACTCAATCATACACCTTTCAGATTACTCTCTCAGTCTCTTGTTTCTAACAGAATTGAAGAAAAATGGTGTCCAAATTTTGAGTAAGGTTCTGCAATGGCCCTTCAAAATTAGTTAGAAAATTGTGAGAGACATCAAGATAGCCAAGACTATATAGTCTCCAAATCCAGTTGGGTACTGTTCCTTGAATCTGGTTATATGAGAGGTCCAGCTCATTTAAACCAGATTGGTACCTCAAGAAACCAGGGAAAGTTTTCAAGTTGCAGGATGCCAAGTTTAGACTGCGTAGCTGTGGAAAGGTGGAAAGTGCAACATCTGTGAAATTCACATCATCTATCTTGTTGAATGAAAGGTCTAAATCATTTAAGTTTTTGAGTTGAACAAGTGCATCTATCTGCATTGCCCCACTGAACTTGTTTGAGGAAAGATCAAGTTCATTAAGTCCACTATGTTGGATGATAGATGGAGGTATTGGCCCTGACAATTTATTATTGCTTAAATTGAGAGAAGCAAGCCCTCTAAGCTGGAAGATAGGTGGTGGTATAGACCCTGATAGATTATTGCAACTTAAATCAAGGTACTCTAGTTTAGAGGTAAATACATCTGTGAACTCTTCCAATTTACTAAATTGATTGTTGGAAAGATCAACATATTGCAATGATGGGATCATGAAAAGAGATGAAGGGATGGTGCCACTAATGGAATTGTAACTCAAGTCAATACTGGAAAGACTTTGCATTCCTTCAAAAAGAGCAGATGATGAAATTGGACCAACAAAGTTGTTGTTTGATAAATCCATTTCCTTGAGCTCTGTTAGTTTTGAAAATGAGATGGGAAGTGTTCCACTGAAGTTGCAATTATAAAGATATAATATTGATAAATTCACCATGTTACCCATAGAAAGAGGAAGTGTTCCAGAAAATTTTGTATGACCTACTATTATGGTATGAAGAGATCCATTGAGTGGAAAGTCCAAAAAGGAACCATGGAGGTCTTGATTTACTGAGATGTCAATATATGACAAAGTTGTAATATGAAAGATTTCTGGAGGAAATGTTCCCATCAACCCACAGTCCGACATGCTCAATTCTTCGAGGCGAGGCAGCAGCAGCAAAGCATTGTACCATTCATGTCCCTCACCTGATATTGATACCCCATCCAGATACAATTTTCTGATACTGGTGAGGTTTTGAACAAGCTTTCGTTCGAAAATTTCGAACCTCGAGTGGTGAGTCTAAAGATATGCCATAAAATGAGAGATCAAGAGTAACCAACCTTGTAAGTTGAGAAATTTCTATTGGAACTTGTCCCACAAAGCCAGCACCTGACAAGTTCAAATAAGTTAAGGTCTCCAATTTGTTGAACTTGGATGGAATGGAAGAATTGAAGTCATTGGAAGCCAAATTCAAACTCTGGAGATGTTGGAGACTGAAAAGGCTGCTTGAATTTTGTAATGCACCTTGGATGTTTTCGTCAATCAAATCAAGAGCAATAACATGAGCCTCATCGTTGCAGGTTACACCACTCCAATCACAGCATCCAATACTTTGATTCCATGTCTTCAACTTGGTGGAATAATCAGGGTCGAACGTGAGACTGTTCTTGAATTGCAGCAACAAGGACCTCTCATCATCACCGGAAACCATTGATATCACCAATAACAATAAGATTGGTTGAATCTTCATTGCTTTATGAGAATGTTTTGGTGTTTGGTACTGCAACTTGAAAGCTAACACCAATTTTAGCTTCATTTATAGTGCAACTCCAATGCACCTTCTCAGAAACTTTCGCGCCAAAATTAGTCTTGTAGAGTTTATCTTAATATTACTTTTTCATTTTAGTGATGAATTTATTGACTTGTGTGTCCACTGAATTTGCATTTCACACGTTCATCAATCTTATTATGATATGCTTTTCACACTAATAATCAATGTGGTTGGAGAAACCTTCATATTATTTGAACTAAACCACTTCCTTATTGTGTATGTGTAATCATAACATATCATCGCATCCACTAATGTTCACTCAGCTTATATCTCAACTAATATAATACTTAATTCAATTTTTAACTACTACTTGATTAATCAACTTTGAATATTTCAATTCATGTGTTTTAATCGCTGTATATCAACTTTTCATAACTTTAGCTAATAACATAAAATTTTACAAATAATTATTACAATGTTTTGGTTTCTTACAAAATTCTCAACTTGATAAATTAAAGACTAATTTATTACAGATTTGAATAATTTTTGCAATTATTGTAGCATGTGATTAGTTTATTTCCCGGATAAAACCATCATACTAGAAGTTTGACTCAGATTTTGTAATTTAAAATTGTTCAAAATATATATACTAATTTCTAATCAACGCATTGTTGTAAGTTTGCACTCGCATTGTTCAAAATATATATACTAATTCCTATAAACCATAGCATATACTTTCTAGAAGCTTGTAGTAGCCACTATATATATAGTTTATCAACGGATCAAATTTTCATAATTAAAACAATGGAAGACTCAAGTTATGGAGTTCCAACTAAATCAATTCACAAATTCCACCAAAGACATGCAACTTTTTGTGTCATGTTTAAAAATTATAACCTAATTACAACGAATTTAGATCTTCTAAATTCTAAATTTGTATTTTAGAGAGTAAAGTGTGATCTTCTATTTTTGAATAGTTTTTCTCTCATATTTATTTTTGATCTTACTTATAAAATAAATGGTAAAAGATCACACTTTACTCTCTAAAATAAAATTCAAACTTTAAAGAATCTAAATCCGATTTATAGTGCATGGTGGCCAAGTGTGATCAAACTACCATGGATAGTTATCCTCCACTTTCTATGTAAGAGACAGTATTTTTTGAACCCATAAAAATAACTTAATTCACTTCTTTCTTCTCTCTCCTTGTTTTTCTACTAATTTCCTTTTTTATTTAAAAATAAATTTGATCCATTTTTTTGTTTACCTATGTTTTTTTAAACAAAAGGTTCAACATAACAAAGTAGAACAATTAAAGAATACACAGTTACTAGTCAAATATTTAAAGATTAATCCATAATTATTTCTGGCATTGCTATTATCAACTAAGAAAATAAAAATTAACCCACTCTGTGTAATTCTTAATTGACTTGTTAATAACTTTTATACATATTATTATTTATGCTTTGAGAATTTTTATCTACTTTCGTTTATATCTTATCTTTTAAATTTCCTTTTTAAAATTTTAAATACAAAAAAAAACTAAATATAAAAATATAGAAAATAGATCTAAGCAATGGATTGTATTTATAACTTATGTCAATGCCAATTCTTTGTCTAACAAATGAATACTACAATACTTGCAGTCATAATGCAATAAAAACAAGAACTCCATGATATGACATCTTAAGATATGCATCTTCTGCCATCACAATATAAAATTGAGAATAATTATTCAAGCTATTCAAAAGCTTATTCATATCATCATTGCTGTTAATTGTCCAATAAATTATTTCTTAAACATGATTTCTTATGCCTTCAATCATAATAAAATTATAAAAAGAGTGAAATCCAAATCATCAAAACTAACTATAACTTATTACTGGAATATCTACTGATCATCATTCATACACCTTAAATTTCTGTGTTTTTCCTACACCAAATTCATATACTTCATGAGTGTTTAACTGCCCAAAGATGGAATAAAGCCTATTGTTTAGTCCTACATTCTCCACCGCTTGTGGAAAGAAATTGGTAGAATCATAGTTTCAAATTTCAATCTCAAAAGAAAATTCCAATTCTATGTACATATAAAAGTCCTTTCAATTTCAAAAGAAAATTTCAGTAGTTATTTTGTTGAAAGAGTAGTGATTGACTTTGACGGTCTTAATTCATTATCTGAATATTTAAACGAGCGAGTAAAAATTCTATTATATATATTTTTTTTAAAAACATAAAAAAATAAAAAATAAAAGTTTTCTCTCGATTAGATATATCATATATCTCTTCCTCGTTTATCAGTCTAGATCTAACTCAAATAATTTTATCCTAAACTCTCTTAACCATTAAGCCGGATAAAATTATTAGTTAACTACCTTAATTAGCCTAGAAATTAAAAGCCCTAACAATTGAAAAAATATTTATTTTATTATTTTTAATTTGATGAAAAATATTAGAAGACTATCAAAATTTATTATTTTTAGCCATCATTTAGTCACCAATAATTTACATTCATATTTGCATTTGCAGGTATTTGCACACAAGAATCAATACAAATTGCACTCATATTTATCAGAATTTACACACATAAACTAATACAATTTGTACATATATTTTACCAAATTTACACATATAATTTTGGGCAAGCACTTGACAGCAATAATTTACAAATATTTGCACACAAAAAAAATATATTTCCACACCTATTTACTAGAGTTTGCACACATAAATCAATATAATTTGCAACTACATTTTTCAAAATTTGTACACACTAGAGTGAGGCCGGCGCAATACGCGGAGAGGTAGATTATTTATACTATATAGTATATTTTAATAAATGTTATATTAAAAATATTTTAGAGAACATATTATAAATAGATTTTGAATTTATTTATTTTTCAAAAAGACATAGGTTATTTATATTAGAGTTATACAAAACTGCATTTTTATTTTTTTTTTCATTTTTCGATTTGCATTAATGGCTACACTTTGTCTTTTCTTGTAGTTTTTTTTTTTTGTTTGGAAATAATTAAAAAAATAAATGAATGGGAATGAAAAACATATAAAAATGTTATATTAAATTTAAGGAATTTTTGACAATTAATGTAACACCCTAATATTCAAATCCTTATGCTCGAGTCATAAGTCAATGATATTACGGTGGTACGACTCTCAGGTGGATTTTTAATACATAATTATAAGTAAAATTGAAAGGTGTATTTATCAAGAAGTCTGAAAAGAGTAAAAATAAATTGCGCAGTCGTATCACTCACGCATCGACAACTAAAAGATAAAGCGTGAAGTCGAAAGCGTTATAAGGATAAAGTCATAAAGGAGAATAAGAGAAGGACAGTATATAGATATATAATATAAGTAAATAGCCACTAGTCGCGACCCGCGAAGTTTAGGCTGGTTAGGGTACAGTATGAAAGTAGTGGACAACAGTATCTCCTAATCTCTCCCAAAATAAACATAAGAGCATCTATAGGCAAGTTCAAAAGAATTCAATACATAATACAAGCTTTTCAAAATAAATGTGGAGAGATTCTAAGCAAAATATAAAGTAGAGAATATAAAGATATTCGCCATCTCTCAGATGAACATAGCTCACCTCTGAGCACCTGGACCTGTATCTGAAAAACAAGAGATATATACGGAATGAGAACCCCCGACCCATGGGTTCCCAGTACGGTAAAAGTGCCAAATAAATACAATGCATTGTAATAAAAACTCACTAAGCATCCTAAACTTCCTTTCACCAAACATTCATCCTATGTTCTCGCTAATCCATAAACAGGCAACTGTCATAAGGGAATGCTAAATCTTATTCATATTCCTCATGCCTCCCAACTTTCTAACTCTCCGACGATCCACAATCAGAATTATAAACGAAACCATCCCCAGCCATTCTGTCTCAGCAATTCTATATCGTTACCTTATATCCTCACCTGGAGCAAGTGAAATCACTTCACTTCGTCTATCCAGGAAGCTCAAATTATCTCATTCTCTACCTGGAGCAAGTGAAATCACTTCATTGCGTCTACCCATGGAGCTCAAATTATCTCATTCAATAATCATCATCATTATTCAATTACATCATTAACTCATCTCATCAAGAACAGCCCTCAGCGTCAACCGACACCAGCATGAGGGACCTCTCAATTGTACAAACACAAGCAATACAAGCAAGTAATACACAATAAGGTACAAGTAGAACAAGTAGCACATAATCAAGTAACATAGCATATATGATATAGCAATCCAAAATAAATAGGCAAACCCAAACAATTCAAACATATGCAAATGATGTATGCCTGTCCTATGGCTGATGAGTCTCATCTGTCGATTATAAAGCCAACCAGACAAGTCCTGCTAGCTAACTATTGGACGGTCCCTCTGTCGTGCATCCCCAACTTGAGTTATTCACAATCATAATCATAATCACACAACACCCACAGTGGTGTTTATCCATGGGAGCGAGCTCATCCGGAACTTTCACAGTGTCCGGCCACACCTTCGACATAGGGTCAGCAGAATCTCGGATCTCAACTTGGAACAAGTGGAGCCGACCCACTGCATCTACTCAAGGAAATCCGAAACTCAGATAGTTTCACAAATCTCAAATCAACCTCGACTGGGAGCAAGTGGGAGCTAACCACTGCATCTACCCCAGGATTTGCAAACCAAACCCGGAGCAAGTGGAATCAACGCCACTGCATCTACCCAGGCAGGTATATCTCACCACATCCCGGAGCAAGTGGAATCACTCCACTACATCTACCCAGGCAGGTGTTTAAAAGTTCAACCTGGAGTGAGTGGAATCACCACTACTGCCGCTACTACCCAGGCGTCACAATCTCTGACCTGGAGCAAGTGGGATGAACCACAAACCTTGTTACTACCCAGGCATCACAATCTCTGACCTGGAGCAAGTGGGACGAACCACAACCCTTGCTACTACCCAGGCATCTCAATCATACATTCATTCAAAACTCCATAATTAAACTCATTTATCATAATCCTTCTTCCCATCTCATACCCAGAGCAAGTGGACAACGCCACTGCCTACTACCCGGGGTCACACATCACATTCAACATGTTCCATCATTATTCCCTTACCACATTTAGTCATTAATCATATACATATACATACTCATCCATAATTCAATTCTTATCACAGTCATCCGGCTCATACTGTACACAGTACTTTCACCTTCATCCTTAGTAACTCATACAATTATCATTACTCATCATTCATCATTGGTTCTCACTTTACTTCATCCACAAGTTACCACATGTTCACAAGCCAAATTCATTTTCACTCATTCAAATGACCACAACCCAACCATATTCACATAATTACACTCGACCAAAACCAAACCTACCTCATCTACACAATTCAATTCAATTTCGTCACCTCTCACTCCTAAATTCCTAATTTCTTATTATTCCACATTTCTCTCATTTATTCACACACTCAATATTCAATATCCATTCAATCTCATATGACATCACACAATACACACATCACTTACCTTCCTTACCTCTTTCCGGCCTCCGGCCCAAGATTCATGGCCTCCAGCCCAAATTCACAATTTAAATGCATATTCCACAAACCAATATTCATTATCCAATTCATCAAATCCTCAACACACCAAACATACAAATTCATACAATTTTCAACTCAATAATTAATTTACATTACATATCAACTATGCATATTAGTACCAACCATTCACACAATCCAAACTTAATCCTAGGGGCATCTAGCCTAGGACTTCTCATCACACCACATGGTACTTAAATGAAACTTAAACTGTACCTCTTGTAGCCAAAATAATTGAATTTCTTCTTGAGAGTCTCCACCAATCCTTAACTCCAAGCCTCACCAAAGCTCCTCAAGCAATATCAATCTTCCAATTGTGCACCAAAATCACCCAATATTTTAACATAATCAATTTTCACACTTATAATCAACCTAGGGTTCATGAAATTGATAAATCACAAGGATTTGAGTACTTCTTACCTCATATCATATGAAATAGGGATAGAACCCACTTAGAATCCATGTTAGAGTATCCCTAAACAACCAAAATCACAAGATTTTAATACTAACTACCCAAAAATGCGTAACAGTAGAAATTTCAAAAATTGGGCAGAGATGAATAGAATACTCACCACAAAACTTAGATAAAATTGTAGAGAATGAGAAGAGCGATGCGTGGCTGCAAACGGCTCGTCAATCGGAGTTCCGGATAAAAAGTTATGGTGATTTGAAATTTGATGAAGATATGATTTTCTCTCTTCTTCCTCTCTTCCCCATTTCTTTAGGGTAAATGAGCTGAAATACTCATAACTAATATTTATATATGTTGGGTCTTAGGCTCACTTGGGCCCAGTTCACTTATTTTTGTCCGTTAGCCCAATTTTGGGCCAAAACCTTTAATATTAGAGTTTTAAATCGTATTTTAAATATTTCTATCTTCCCAAATTATAAATTCTTATTTATTAAAATTATTCACTTCTAATTAATTTTCTCAGCCACAGTACTGGATAGATCACAACCGGTACTGCTGATCAAATTTTCAGTGCGCATTTTTATTCCGAAAGCTATGTTTTCCGACTCAGAAAAATTCACTGAGTCCAAATATTATATTTAAATTATCAAATTCCGATTGCTAAATTTTCTAACCATATTCGCTCCTATTTAATTTATTATTTAATTAATTACGGTTTGACTGGATTTTACATTCTACTCCCCTAACAGAAATTTTCGTCCTCGAAAATTCCATCCGCCACCATAAGTACGTGAGCGTAGTCTGCCTTTATATCCAACGCATAGTAGTCCTAAGGTCTTTTTACTCTGCGCGCTTCCGTTGTCGCGCTCTGATTCCTCTATCTCCGAGGATCTCGATCATTCGCCCAACGCTGACCAACAGCCTCGTGCATTACTTTCATCATCTCATTAACTCACATCTTATCAAATCTCAAATTATGTCATCAATAATATCACCGTCATCATTAATCATAGTCATCATCCCACATCACTATAATCAACCAAAAATCAGCACCATACCTTAATCACACTCCATCCTTATCCTCTCTCTCTCTGTCAAGCTAATTACCACTAATTACAGCTCAACTCCAAGCGTAACCTCTAGACTTACTTTCTTATTCCCAAACCCTCGAATTCATATATAAATTGCTGTTTTAAAGTCTTTGACTAATTAATCACAAATCTCTTCGTTTTTAGAAATCAAATGAGTTTGAAATAACAAGTTAACAAAATTATAAGAATCCCATCTTCTTTAATAATTTATAAAAGCATTCGAAACACATTTCTTTTGTTAAAGTTACTCAAATCAAAAATCATTTTCAAAATCATAACCAACACTCTTTCAAATTCTTAGGAAATTTCGACAGCACCTCCCCTAAAAATTGGAGTTTACCACCCGTCACGGGTTCCCTCAAACCAATCTCAGTACAACATCAGCATTTCAATTTAATAGTTTTCAAATTCGTCTTTCAAAACCAATCATTATAAATCTCAATCTAAATCCAAGATCACCATGGCCAAATATCATAGTACTCATCTCTCAAACATGACGACTTGCACTCACTCATCATTTAAACCCAATTACGCATCAACGATCATTTCTTTATTATTACTATACCATGTTAATGCTCCAGCAAGCTTCGGCTGTGTCACTCTGATTATTAACCACCAAGAATCCAATCATGAATCCATGTCATATTCCCCTATTGAATCACAAAACCTAGGCCCACTTCTAAACTTTCTCAACCTGACAGAAATAATGCTTACGCTCATCGTGAGACTTAATCGCATCCTCTTAGAAATCCTTGATCTCTATACTCACATTACCTAATCATTTAAAACCCATAATATCTGCTGCCTAACCATTTATCATCCTCTAATTTCTACACAAGTGTTTGATTTTCACAAACTTTTATTCCCATTTAAATCCAACTATTTCAATATCAATTACAAGCCCCTTCTGCCCTAAATCATCAGACTCCAATCAACTCAAACCTAATTAAACAAATTGTTCAAGCAACTATCCACCTCCAAGTGTTCCACTCATCAATCCAAAATCAACACACCATTCTCATATATACCACTACCAAGATTCCTATCACGTCGTCCCCTCACCGGTACGTTCTTGGGAATTCCACTTTCTGATTGCTTCATTCATGTCTATGAGACACCATTCGGATCTTGTCCACACTAGACAAGCGATATCGAGGTGATCAGACTCAATATCTCAAGTTAAGTCTTCAAATTACCAAAGGTACACTCATGAACTTCATGCTAGATGTATCGGTTAGATACCCTAACTAGCACAGGCACAGAATCAGAGTATCCATTGAAGCATAAGCAGTTCTATCCCTCAGGCTCACGAGGACGAACTGCTCTGATACCATAATGTAACACCCTAATATTCAAATCCTTATGCTCGAGTCATAAGTCAATGATATTACGGTGGTACGACTCTCAGGTAGATTTTTAATACATAATTATAAGTAAAATTGAAAAGAGTATTTATTGAGAAGCCTGAAAAGAGTAAAAATAAAATCGCGAAGTCGTATCACTCACGCATCGACAACTAAAAGATAAAGCGTGAAGTCGAAAGCGTTATAAGGATAAAGTCATAAAAAAGAATAAGAGAAGGACAATATATAGATATATAACATAAGTAAATAGCCACTAGTCGCGACCCGCGAAGTTTAGGCCGGTTAGGGTACAGTATAAAAGTAGTGACAACATTATCTCCTAATCTCTCCCAAAATAAACATAAGAGCCTTTACAGGCAAGTTCAAAAGAATTCAATACTTAATACAAGCTTTTCAAAATAAAGGTGGAGATATTCTAAGTAAAATATAAAGTAGAGAATATAAAGATCTTCGTCATCTCTCAGATGAACACAGCTCACCTCTGAGCACCTGGACCTGTATCTGAAAAACAAGAGATATATACGGAATGAGAACCCCCGACCCATGGGTTCCCAGTACGGTAAAAGTGCCAAATAAATACAATGCATTGTAATAAAAACTCACTAAGCATCCTAAACTTCCTTTCACCAAACACTCATCCTATGTTCTCGCTAATCCATAAATAGGAAACTGTCATAAAGAAATGCTAAATCTGATTCATATTCCTCATGCTTCCCAACTTTCTAACTCTCCGACGATTCACAATCAGAATTATAAACGAAACTATCCCCAGCCATTCTGTCTCAGCAATTCTATATCGTTACCTCATATCCTCACCTGGAGCAAGTGAAATCACTTCACTTCGTCTACCCAGGGAGCGCAAATTATCTCATTCTCTACCTGGAGCAAGTGAAATCACTTCACTGCGTCTACCCAGGGAGCTCAAATTATCTCATTCAATAATCATCATCATTATTCAATTACGTCATCAACTCATCTCATCAAGAACAGCCCCCAGCGTCAACCGACACCAGCATGAGGGACCTCTCAATTGTACAAACACAAGCAATACAAGCAAGTAATACACAATAAGGTACAAGTAGAACAAGTAGCACATAATCAGGTAACATAACATATATGATATAGCAATCCAAAATAAATAGGCAAACCCAAACAATTCAAACATATGCAAATGATGTATGCTTGCCCTATGGCTGATGAGTCTCATCTGTCAGATATAAAGCCAACCCGACAAGTCCTGCTAGCTAACCATTGGACGGTCCCTCTGTCGTGCATCCCCAACTCCAGTTATTCACAATCATAATCATAATCACACAACACCCACAGTGGTGTTTATCCACGGGGGCGAGCTCATCCGGAACTTTCACAGTGTCCGGCCACACTTACGACATAGGGTCAGTAGAATCTCGGATCTCAACCTGAAGCAAGTGGAGTCGACCCACTGCATCTACCCAAGAAAATCCGAAACTCAGATAGTTTCACAAATCTCAAATCAACCTCGACTGGAAGCAAGTGGGGGCTAACCACTGCATCTACCCCAAGAGTTGCAAATCAAACCCGGAACAAGTGGAATCAACGCCACTGCATCTACCCAGGCAGGTATATCTCACCACATCCCAGAGTAAGTGGAATTACTCCACTGCATCTACCCAGGCAGGTGTATCTCACCACATCCCAGAGCAAGTGGAATCACTCCACTATATCTACCCAGGCAAGTGTTTAAAAGTTCAACCTGGAGCGAGTGGAATCACCACTACTGCCGCTACTACCCAGGCATCACAATCTCTGACCTGGAGCAAGTGGGACTAACCACAACCCTTGCTATTACCCAAGCATCACAATCTCTGACTTGGAGCAAGTGGGACGAACCACAACCCTTGTTACTACCCAGGCATCACAATCTCTGACCTGGAGCAAGTGGGAGGAACCACAACCCTTGCTACTACCCAGGCATCTCAAACATACATTCATTCAAAACTCTATAATTAAACTCATTTATCATAATCCTTCTTCCCATCTCATACCCGAAGCAAGTGGACAACGCCACTGCCTACTACCCGGGGTCACACATCACATTCAACATGTTCCATAATTATTCCCTTACCACATTTAGTCATTAATTATATACATATACATACTCATCCATAATTCAATTCTTATCACAGTCATCTGACTCATACTGTACACAGTACTTTCACCTCCATCCTTAGCAACTCATACAATTATCATTACTCATCATTCATCATTGGTTCTCACTTTACTTCATCCACAAGTTATCACATGTCCTAACTTCTTTTCATTATTAGGCATACTATAAAAATTTAGGGCTTAAAAGATGAAAATGAAGGTTTAGAAGTCTGGAATTCGGCTTTAAAACTCAAAAATCGATTTCTGCCGAAAACAAGGTCACATGTGCGCGTTGCCCACGCTCATGCGTAGAAGGCTGAAAAGTAGAGTGACGCGTGAGTGTCGCCCATGCGCACGCGTGGAAGTCAGAAAAGCAGAGTGACGCGTGCGCATCAGCCACGCGTACGCGTGGGTGCGTTTTGTGTGTCTCGCACAAAACCAGCATAATACCCGCACAACTCTCTGGATTTTCTACGAGGCATACGCATCCGTGTAGCGACGCGTAAGCGTCGGTTAGGCGCACGCGTGGGTGAGTAAATTTTGAGACTGACGCATGCGCGTCGGCCACGTGTGTGCGTGGAAGCACAATTTTCCAAAATTTTTACTAAGTTAAAAGCTGCAGAATTACATTTTCAAACCCCAAACTTCCAACACACATAACTTCTTTTACAAAATTTATTTTTCAATCATTTCTGAACCGTTGGAAAGATCGTTGAATAAACTTCCATAAAAATCCAATTTTGAAGAATTTCAAACTCCGAGGACCGAGTTACGGACCGCCAAAGTTGGTCAAAAATCAGTTTTTACCCAAAACTAGAAATCACCAATTTTTCCAATGTTCACAAGGCAACTTCATTTCTACTCATCCAAATGACCACAACCCAACCATATTCACATAATTACACTCAATTAAAACCAAACCTACCTCATCTACACAATTTTACCCAAAACTATCAAATTCCACACCTCAATTCCTCAAACTTTATTATTCAATAATCAAACCAATTATTCACACATTCAATGTCAAAGATCTATCCAATCCCTTATATCATTATACAATACATACATCAACTTACCTTTCTTACCTTTTTCCGGCCTCCGGCCCAATATTCACGGTCTCCGGCCCAAATTCACAACTCAAATGTATATTCCCCAAACCAATATTCATTATCCAATTCATTAAATCCTCAACACGCCAAACATACAAATTCACACGATTCTCAACTCAATCATTAATTTACATTACATATCAACTATGCATATTAATGCCAACTATTCACACAATCCAAACTTAATCCTAGGGACATCTAGCCTAGGAATTCTCATCACACCACATGGTACTTAAATAAAACTTAAACCATACCTCTTGTAGCCAAAATAATTAAATTTTTTCTTGAGTCTCCACCAATCCTTAACTTCAAGCCTCACCAAAGCTCCTCAAGCAATATCAATCTTCCAATTGTGCACAAAAATTACCCAATACTCTAACATAATCAATTTTCACACTTATAATCAACCTAGGGTTCATGAAATTGATAAATCACAGCGGTTTGAGTACTTCTTACCTCAGTCCATATGAAATAGAGATAGAACCCACTTAGAATCCGTATTAGAGTATCCCTAAACAACCAAAATCATAAGATTTTAACACTAACTACCTAAGAACGCATAACAGTAGGGAATTTCGAAAACTGAGCAGAGATGAATAGAATACTCACTACAAAACTTAGATAAAATTGTAGAGGATGAGAAGAGCGATGCGTAGCCGCAAACGGCTCGTCAATCGGAGTTTCGGATCAAAAGTTATGGTGATTTGAAATTTGATGGAAATAGGATTTTCTCTCTTCTTTCTCTTTTTCCCATTTCAGCGTCCCAAACCCCTTTTTTTAGGGTAAATGAGCTGAAATACTCATAATTAATATTTATATATGTTGGATATTGGACTCACTTAGGTCCGGTTCACTTATTTTTGTCCGTTGGTCTAATTTTGGGCCAAAACCTTTAATATTAGAGTTTTAAATCGCATTTTAAATATTCCTATCTTCCCAAATTATAAATTCTTATTTCTTAAAATTATTCACTTCTAATTAATTTTCTCAGCCACAGTACCGGACAGATCGCAGCCGGTACTGCCGGTCAAATTTTCAGTGCGCATTTTTATTCCGAAAACTATGTTTTCCGACTCAAAAAAATTCACTGAGTCCAAATATCATATTTAAATTATCAAATTTCGATTGCTAAATTTTCTAACCATATTCGCTTCTATTTAATTTATTATTTAATTAATTACGGTTTGACCGGGTTTTACAATTAATATGAGAGATTAAGGAATGAAGAGTAGTAAGAGTCTTAATATGTATAAGTTGTAGAATTTGAATATTTGTAATTGAAATTTTTTATAATTATTATTATTATTATGACATTTTTAATGTATATTTATTGTATTTAATTAGTACTTGATGTTTCAATTAGATAATAATATATAAGAGTTTTTTGTTTTAATTTTTTTAAAACATTTTACTAAATAGTGATTGGTTGATTTTCATCTTTTGCCAAGTCATTAAAATTGCTGATGTGGCATCATTAGCAAAGAAAAGATGGCTTAAATTCATTGTGGAGAGAGTTGGTATCAACTTTTATATATTACTAGAATGAGACCCACGCGATGCGCGGGACGGTAAATTAATGATAGTATATAATAAATATTAAAAATTGTTATGTTTTGAGAAATAAATTAAATATGTGTAAATTGAAGTTAAATTAAAAGGTATTTTATTTTAAATAATTTGTAATACAAAAGATTTGAATGGGAGTTGTAAACATTTTTAAACATTTTTATTTGGTGGTTTAATTTTTGCATTTGTTTTAGTTGATGGACTTAGTCATCTTATATGGCGCTCGTCCTCCTTTTTTTGTTGGTTGTTAGAGTTTGTGCTTTCTTCTTTTTGTCGTAGGTTCTTGTGAAGATATGTTCTTTATGAATTGTTGAATTTGATGCACTTTTTATTGTGTTATTTGGTTCCATCTTTGTATGTATGTTCTTCTTCCGAAGATGTGTCTTGAATTTGTATGGTTTTCTTTCTCCTTAATCTCTTGATGGGGTGGTGCTTCAATGTCATTATTTTTCTGAAATGTCATTAGATTTAAAGCAGTTGTGCCCAATAAGTTTTTTCCGTCGCCATCAAATAGTACAAAAGTTGTTGTAACACTTTGATCTAAAACCTTTAATTGAATTCTAAACCTAAAATAAGTATTGGGCTAACAACTAATAATTTGATAGATGAGATTATGAAAAGTATATAGAGTTATCTTATTGTTGGATATTATGGTGTTTGATTATATGTGCCACAAATGTAGTTGTTTCTTTTTTTATATATGCTTTCTTCGGACACTTTTTACATTTAACACAGTTCCATCCTAATTTGTCATCAATTTCGTTTATAGTTGTTAAAATTGTGAAGATCTTTTCCTATTCCAATATTCAATTTATGTTATCATTGGATATATGATATTTGAGGAAGTATGAATGTATGATGCATGTTGTGATTTTTTTTTTTTGTCATACCTGATCATCAGATTCTCATTGCATGGCCATTAGATCTAATCGTTTTGCTCTGAAAGAATGATACTCTATTGAGTAAGTTTGAGATATGCAGTTCGAAAATAAATTTTTTGTGCTAAATTTGATGTTATGTGAAGGAATAGTGATAAGAGACTTATATATGTAGTTTAAATGGTATAGAATTTAAATACTTATAATGTAAAATTTATTATGATTAATAATATTATTATGACATTTGTAATATGGATGTTTATTACCTTTGGTGAGTTATTTATAAAAATTAATAAATTAATTGTTATGGTTATAAATTTATTGTATTGTTTATAACGGTAAGATATAATAAATATAGGAATATGAATTCAATGTATTTGGAAGTTACAAATTTATTGGATTCTATTTTTTAGTTTTTTATTTGTATATTTTGTTTTTTTGCTGATTTAAAAATAATAGTTGATTTGGCAAGAATTGAGTGGTTGATTCTAAAGTTGTGCCAAATAATAATTATTCTAAAGTTGGCAATGCAATTAACGTAGTCAATGGCCTAAACTTATAGAGTTGCGGTCAACATAATTATTGTAATAATTATATAATTAGATTTGTATCCATGCATGATGCATCTTATATGTACAAATATACGCGACAAAAGCTAAAAGTTAAACATTTTTAGTAAAAAAAGAAAATAGTTAATTAGTGTTTTGAGGTAAACATGCATGCATGATGCATCTTATATACTACAAATGTATCTAATATGAAAATGTATGTCTAATATCATATATTTTTTGGTTTCGTTTTGATACTCTTTTAATAAATTTGTTTTTTTTTTAGTTTTCAAATATTCTTTTCAAAATTTATATTGGTAAAATAAAATAGAATTTATTTTTAATAATAAGTAAAAACTACAATAATAGTTATTTGTACTTAGTGTTACTTCTAAAAATTAAAATGATTTTTTTTTACCAAAGATACAGAGACTCGAACTCGCGACCAATATGGGAGACTATGCTATTTGAGGTATAACTCATTGGCAAAAATTAAAATGATTATAATAAACATAATTATAATAATAAAATATAATTTTCATTTTTTAAACTTTTAATTTATAAATTAATTGTTGCGGTTATAAATTTATTGTGTTGTTTATAACGGTAAGATATAATAAATATAGGAATATGAATTCAATGTATTTGGAGGTTACAAATTTATTGGATTCTATTTTTTAGTTTTTTATTTGTATATTTTATTTTTTTTGCTGATTTGGAAATAGTAGTTGATTTGGCAAGAATAGAGTGGTTGATTCTAAAGTTGTGCCAAGTAAGTAATATTGTTGACATGGCATTAGTAGGAGGAAAGAAATGTCTCAAAAGTAATGTGGTGCATGCTTATGTATCTACTTTTATATATTAAGAATAGATAAATAAATAGATAGATAAATAGATAAATAGATAAACGATCATTTAGTATTTATGATGAGTTGATGACCAAATAATGGCTAAAATTATAAAAAAGAATTTCTCTATCCAAATACCCGACAAGTTCAAACATAATCATTAAAACTAAACATAACTTTCTACAGTAACTTATAATGCATCCATCTCAGAGTTTTATGTCTTCCCCTCCAGTGCATTATTCATACAATAAAGCATCTTATCTAGCAGGACATTCTCCATGGCTTACAGAGAGCAAGAGACAAAATCATGGTTCCAATCTCATAAAAATTCACTGAGTTTATCAATGGAACTATTTGCATTAGCATGGGTAACTGAAGTACAACAAGGACACATGATTTTTTAATAGTATAGTACATACATGAAATAAAGCTAAAAGTGAAAACAAGTAAAATATAACATATCCCACAATTATTTTTGCTGCTCATGCATCAATAGCATCATCAACAATTATAGATACTAAATAATATGACTAGTACCTCCTCCATACCAGAACTTTGTAACTTTGGCCTCCATGCCTTTCATACTCCAAACTCAGATGAGGAAAGATCCAACAAAGAACTCTGTCCAGAAATTGCCAATACTTGAGCTTCCATTTCTTACAAAACAAGATGGGACCAATGACAACAGCAAGGCCAAAAATGAAACCAACTTCCACACTAATAAAATTCCAATCAATTGCAGAATCTTGCTTCCCAACTGAACTGAATGTGTCATGAGTAGCACTGCAGTTTGCAGTCAAAGGGGGTCCACATAATCCTTTATTACCAACGAAGGAAGTGTTGAGAAATGATTGGATTTGGGTACCTGTGGGGATTTTTCCTTGCAGCTGATTGAAGGAGAGATTCAGGACTGAAAGGAAATTCAAACTTGCAAGCTCAGTGGAAATTTCTCCTTGTAATGAGTTCTTTGACAGGTCTAGTGACTCAAGCTGTTTCAAATTCCCTATAGAAGATGGAATCTGGCCAGAAAGAGCATTGTTCGATAAGTTAAGCACATAGAGTGCTTTGAAGTCAAACAGTTCTTTCGGTATTTCTCCTTGGAAATGGTTGGATGAAAAGTCGATCGAAGTGAAGACAGTTAGAATCTTAACTAACTCCATCGTTAGACCTTTGCTTGCAACTGTTACCGAATCCTGATAATATATCTGTCGAAATTTAAGTACCTCAAATTGGAGATGATTTACCCCAGAATCAGCCTTGTCTTCATCATGCATCATAACCTCCCATGTTCTGAAGCATTTTGCAGGTAGCATACCATTGAAACTGTTAAAGGCCAAATCAACAATTTGAAGCATTTGCCATGTGTCATTGTCTTTTGGACATCCAATGTTGCCATAGAAGTTGTTTTTTCGCAATACGAGCACACGAAGAGTGGATATGTTCTTCAATGAACATGGAAATCCATCGGTAATTTGATTGTTCCCAAGGTCCAACACCTCTAGTGTTGTGCAATTACCAACAGATTTTGGAATATGCCCTTCTAATTTATTTCCATGGAGATCAAGAGTCCTCAGAGCACAAGATGCTGGAAACTTATCCGGGATAAGGCCTGAGAGATTGTTCTGGCGCAGATTCAGCACCCCAAGCATCTGACTTAATCTTATTAAACAATAGGGAATTGTGCCTGAAATGTTGTTATGGGAAAAATCAAGAACTTGAAGACTAGAGGCATTGCAGATGGAATAAGGGATGCTGCCACGGAATCTATTGTTTGCAAGAGAGAGATAAATTGTGCCAGACAGGTAACCAGTTTCAAGTGCGATAAGGGAGCTAAAATTATTGTTTGAGTAATCAACATAGGCAGCAGATTTGGGAAAAACAGGAGCTGGCCCCAGTAGTTGATTGCTATGAAGGTCAAGGAATATTAAATTGGAACTAAGATTCTGTAAAGGCCCTTCCAAACTAGTCAGATAATTGCGAGACATATTAAGGCTTTCAAGACTATCCAGTTTCCAGATCCAGTTGGGCACTGCTCCTTGAATTTGGTTGCTTGAGAGATCTAGAGTGGTTAATTTAGACTGGTACCTCAAGAAACCAGGGATAACTTTCAAACTGCAGGATGCCAATTTTAGAGTGCTGATGCTTGGAATGGAAGACAGGTTGATATTCACATTGACCGACAAGTTATTGTACGAAAGGTCCAGTGTGGTCAAATTTCTGAGCTCCAAAAACTTATTTAGCTGCATCAAACCATTGAACTTGTTTGAAGGAAGTCGGAGGATAGAGAGTCCTGTGAGCTGGAAGAGGGATGCTGGTATTGGACCTGATATGTTGTTGCTACTTAAATCAAGAATATTTAATTTAGAGGAAGAAACATTCTTGAGTTCATCCAATTGACCAAATTGGTTGTTGGAAAGTTGAATCTTCTGCAGTAATGGGAGTCTAAAAAGAGATGAAGGAATTCTTCCACTGATGGAATTGTAACCCAGTTTGATGCTGATGAGATTTTGTAGTCTTTCAAAGTGAGCAGATGATGGAATTGACCCACTAAAATTATTACGAGAAAGATCTATGTAGGAAAGCTTTCTCGCCATTCCAAAAGATGGGATTGGACCAGTGAAGTTGTTAAGTGACAAATCCAAGTAACTGAGGCCTTTGAGGTTTGATAGTGAACTAGGAAGTGTTCCAGAGAAGCTCGTTTCACTTACTATTAAAGTATGAAGAGCTCCACTCAGTTGGAAGGATGGAAAGACACCTTGAAGGTTAGAATTGTATGATATGTCAATGGATGACAGTGTTCTAACCTGGAAGATCTTTTGTGGAAACGTTCCAATTAACCCACATGAAGAAAGGCTAAGGGTGGTCAAATTCTTCAAATTGGCAAAGGTTTCTGGCACTGTAGATGATAAATAGTTGTGATCAAGACGAATGACCGAGAGATTCTCAAGACTTGCCAGGGAAGCATCAATGGGTCCTGAGAGATTGCAACTTGACATGCTCAATTCTTGCAGGTTGGGCAGAAACAGCAAAGAATTGCACCATTCCTCTCCCTGAGATGTCATAGTTACACCATCCAGATACAATTTTCTAATCCTGCTGAGATTGCGGACAAGCATTCCTAGATTTGGCTTCTCAAGTTTCAGCTCTTCTTCACCTGTCAAATCGGCACGACTTGAGATATCAAGAGTCACCAATCTTGTCAGCTGAGAAATCTCTATTGGAATCTGCCCCACAAAGCCAGCATATGACAAATTCAGGTAATTTAAATTCTTCAATTTGTTGAATGTTGAAGGAATCATAGAACCGAAATTATTATTTTCCAAATGTAAGCTCTGGAGATGTTGAAGATCGAATAGGCTGCTCAAATTGTTGAATCCTCCAGTGATTGATTCTCCACTGAGATCAAGACCAATAACATGTCCCTCATCATTACAAGTAACACCACTCCAATTGCAGCAAGCAACACTTTGATTCCACACCTTCAGTTTGCTTGAACTTTCACTGTTGAAAGTAAGGCTGTTCTTCAATTGCAACAGCAATGATTGCTCATCATCTTCAACACAAAGGTCAGTAACCACACAGATTGATATCACCAAAAAAGATAAGAATTCTTGGATTTTCATTGCAGATATCAACTGAGTAATAACGCATGCACTTCCAAGTAAAAGTTTTAAGCTATAAAAAGAGAATGTAAATGGTGTTTTCTTCTGAAGCCAAGTGTTGAAAACTCGCGTAGTTTTTGTGGAAATGTAACTCTTTCATGATGAGTGGACTGCAGAGTCAACTATGTACTGGTTCATATAATTGACACTTCAACTCGTTAATACTTTGAAGTGAAAATGTTAAAGATATTTTCTTACATAGCTCTGGATATTAAAATAGACTGCTTCATATTTGTTCACCGTCTTACTGGTTATTTGTTTGATTAGTGAGTCAATGTAAGACAAACCCTGTGCTAACTGATAATTGTATTTGGGAAAGCTTCTTGTTACTTTGTTTTTATTTTTTATTTTTGGTATACCGTTTCTTTCTCTTCAAAGTTGAAAAAACAAATGCAATTCTTCAGGGTAAAATATTAGGAAAAAGTTGTCCAACAATTCAAGAGAAACTGCCAAAAGGGAAATTCTATAGATGAAGATCAACACAATCATATCAAAAATAGAGTAATGCTAAGGAAATGATTTTTTTCGGTTAGTACTAGTCAATTTTTTTAAAAGATATTTTATTTATTTTAAACATATATAAGAGAAGAAGATGAAGACGACGACGACGATGATAATGAAAGAGGATGAGGAGGCAAAAAAAGGAGGAGAAGAAATCAAATTGACCAGTAAAATACTTGGCAGTGTATATATATCAATTTGATTTAATTGTTTATAAAACTTTGCTAATGGAACTCCATTGTTGTACATTAACTAGTAATAGACACTAATACCATAAGAAATAGAATACAATGGTATAAAAAAAAGTTTATAAATTTTGTTACTGTTATTGCTCAGAATCTTACATCTTTATTGCCTGAAATGTGGAATTAGGCCAAGAATGAGAAAGAATACATACTCTAATTTGGACAAACATATCATGCCTTTGCCGTTTGTGAAAAATCAGAGCCAATTGCAGTGTATATAACAATATACACTACCACATCTTAAGATATGCATCATCTTACTTAGTGCAATATAAAATTGTGAACTATTTAAAGGTATTCAAAAACATATAACTTAATGCAATAACTAGTGATTCATGCATCTTACATTTCTGTGTTTTTCCCTCCACTAAATTGGCAAAAATATAGTTTCAATCTCAAAAGAAAATCCCAATTCAATGTATATAAAATCCCTTGCAATGGAGCACTTTATGTTAGCTGGGAAACTTCAGCCTCTGAAGTCTAAACAAGATTATGTGTTGTGATATTATTTTAGAAAAAGAAACAAAGCACAAAAACATAATTATTAATGCTTAGTACAGACCGAAACCAAAAACAAGCACACACATGATTATTCAATTAATTTTAACCAACTCCATTTGTTTACCTCTGCTTGTGAATGTTATTGAATCCTGATAATATACTGCATGGTTGTTATCACCACCAAATTGGATATGGCTTAGCTTTGAGTTTTCTCCAGCATCATTAGATATCATCTTCTTCCAGCCTATGAACCATTTGACAGGTAGTTCACCACTAAAGAGGTTAAAAGCCACATCAACAATCTGTGAGGTGTTCCAAACACAACTGTCTTTTGGACATACCATTCGACCATGAAACTTATTGTTCTGCAAAATCAGGACACGAAGTGTGGATATGTAACTTAGAAAGCAAGGAAAGGCACCAGCAAGTTTATTTCTACCAACATCTAATACCTCTAAGGCAGTGCAATGAGTGAGAAATGTAGAGCACAAAAACTTGGAAATGTATTGGGAATATGGCCTGTCAGCTTGTTACTCCCCAGATTCAATACCCCAAGAGTCTTACCTAGTTTCATCAAACATTGGGGAACTTCACCAGATATTTTGTTATGAGAAAGATCAAGAACTTCAAGCATTAGAGCATTGCACAAAGAATGAGGGATGCTGCCATCAATATTATTGTTTGCTAGAGAAAAATAATATGTCCTAGACATGTAATAACCGATGTCTGTTGGAATAACAGAGCTAAAATTATTGTTTGAGTAATCCACAATAGTAATATAATGAAGAAAACCTGGGATTGGGCCTTGCAATTGGAGGTAAATGTGGGCCACATAAGAAGAATGGTTCTGCAATGGCCCTCCCAAATTAGTTAGAAAATTGTAAGAGACATCAAGAGTGTAAAGAGTATGTAAACTCCAAATCCAGTTGGGTATTGATCCTTGAATCTGGTTATTTGAGAGGTTCAGATAAATTAGTGTAGATTGGTAGCTCAAAAAACCTGGGAAAGTTTTCAACTTGCAGAATGCTAGCTTTAGATTGGTTATTTTTGAAGAAGAGGAAAGTTCAACATGGGTAACACTAACATCATCTATGTCATTGAATGAAAGGTCTAGAACCAATAAACTGTTAAGTTTCATTAGTGCATCTAGCAGCATTGGCCCCTTGAACTGTTTCCGGAAAGATAAAGTTCAGTAAGTCCACTAAGTTGAATGATAGATGTTGGTATAACCCTGATAGATTATTGCAACTCAAATCAAGGGTGCCCAGCATAGAAGAAGACACATTTGTGAACTCTTCTAATTTACTAAATTGATTGTTGGAAAGGTAAAGCTTCCACAACGATGGGAGCACAAAAAGAGATGAAGGGATGCTGCCACTAATGGAATTGTAACTCAAGTCAATTATGGAACTTTGATTCAGACCTCCAAAGTGAACTAGCTTAGAGGAAAACACATCTCTGAACCCTTCCCATTTATCAAATTGATTATGAGAAAGGTCAACCACCTCGAATGATGGGAGCATGAAAAGATACCAAGGGATGGTACCACTGATGGAATTGTAACTCAAGCCAATTACGGAAAGACTTTGCAGTCCTTCAAGTTGAGCTGATGAAAGTGAACCACTTAGACCATTATATGAAAGGTCTATGTAGGCAAGCTTTTTGGCTTTGCCTAGTGATGGAATTGGACCAATGAAGTTGTTATCCGATAAATCCATTTCCTTAAGCTCTGTGATTTTTGAAAATGAGCTGGGAAGTGGTCCACTGAAGTTGGAACTAGAAAGATCTAATGTTGATAATTGCACCATGTTCCCAATAGAAAGAGGAAGTCTTCCAGAAAATTTTGTGTGACTTACTATATTATGGTATGGAGAGATCAATTGAGTGGAAAATCCAGAAAGGAACCATGGAGGTCTTGATTATATGAGATGTCAATAGATGACAAAGTTGTAACCTGGAAGATCTCTTGAGGAAATGTTCCCATTAACCCACACTTTGTCATGCTCACTTGATACCCCATCCAAGTACAGTTGCCTAATACTTGTGAGGTTTTGACCAAGCTTTTCAAAATTTGGACTCTCAAGTTTCGACTTCTTACCCAAAAATCTTGAGAAACTAAGAGTAAACGACATTCTAGAATAATATGGAATCTCAAGTTTCGAAATTTTATAAATACTTGAAAGATCCAGAGTAACCAACCTTGTAAGTTGAGAAATCTCGATTGGAACTTGTCCCACAAAGCCAGCACATGCCAAGTTCAAATAAGTTAGGTTCTTCAATTTGTTGAATGTGGATGGAATGGGAGAATTGAAGCCATTCAAAGCCAAATTCAAGAACTGAAGATGTTGGAGACTGAAAAGGCTGCTTCAATTGCCCAATGCACCTTGGATGCCTTCGTCACTCAAATCAAGAGCAATAACATGAGCGTCATGATCACAAGTTACGCCACTCCAATCACAGCATGCAATACTCTCATTCCATATCTTCACCTTGATGGAATGTTGATGGTCGAAGGTGAGATTGTTCTTGAATTGCTGCAACAAGGACCTCTGATCATCGAGACAGAGATTGAGACACGTGCAATAATGGATGATTGATATCACCAAAAACAACATGACTGCTTGAACCAGCTTCATTGCAGACAGTGACTCTATTGATCACTATGAATCTGTGATCACTAGCTATGATTATGAGAAGAGTAAGTAGTGCAATCTATGAAATGCTTTGAGGGAGTGTTTTGGTGTTTGGTAGTGGAAAACCAACGTGAATCATGATACTATTTATAGTGAAACTGCAATACAACTTCTTAGAAACTTTGGCGCCAAAATAGTCTTCCAAACTTTACCTTAACATCACTTTTCCATTTAGTGATGACTTGTGCGTCTCTCTTTATAAGGTGTATCTTTTACAGTGTGAAACTGTGAATTCGTTAAAGCACTTTGATGGAAACCAATAAAAAGAGATCTGAAGTATTGACACGTTCATCAATCAATATTTTGATGATTCCGGTTATTCCGGCTTGTGACACTAATCAATGTGGTTGGACTTGGAGAACTCCACCTCGTTTTTCTGTGTGTTTATCATATATGTCATCACGTCTAAAGCTTATTTTTCTCATAATCAAGAACTTTGGGTGGAACTGAATTTGATCAAATTGATTTGGATTCATTTGTAGACGAGGGAAAAGGAGTGGCACTCAAAATGATTTCATTTAACTCTTATTTTTTTTGGTGACTTCATTTAACTCTATTATGCTTCTTTAGAAGTGATCAAACTGCCATTTAATTAAGGTTTTATTTAAACTTTTAATAACAACTAATATTTTTACTCGTAATATAAAACTACGTTGACTTTGTTTTAATATTATAGATTATGACATAAAATATTTATAAAATCAAATTATTTTTACCAAAAGATTATAGGAGACAAAAGTTCTGTCGACTAAGAAGATTAAAATTTCTATATATAAAAAAATCAAATAATAAAATTTTTAATTATTATTTGTACATGAAAGAGCTTAATTTTTTATTAATAATTAATTTTAATATTCATTATCTAAATTTTAAAAGAATTTAAAGTGTATCTTTTTATATTTGATTAAATATTAAATCTGTTGCACAAAGTAAAATAATTAATTTACATACTTGTTATTTAAAAATAATTTTTTTCTCTCTATATATAAAAATATAATTAGATATTAGTATAAAAAAATTTATATTGATAGTTATAAAATTAACTCAAAATTAATATTTTTTTAAATAATTAAATCATGATTCTATTTATTAATTGATGCATGCGCATTTTTAGTAGTTTCTAGTTATTATTTCTTTAAATAGTGGTAGTGATTTAGTATTTTTATTAGAAATTTCATGTTTTTAATCTATGTTCTTAGCATTTCTTTTCTTAAATTCAAGATATAGACTTTCCTTGCTTTAATTGAGACTTTTGGTGCCTTGATCAATGCTCTTTGGAGTTGTTTTGTACTTTAATAAGTGTAGAAAATGAAATAAGAATCAAAAAAATAAAGGAGCAAGCTAAGGACACGCTTTAGAAGGAAGGACACACTTTTAAAGACTTAAGATACACTTTTTCAATATCAACATTTAGGCCTGAAAGCTTTATCGTCCAACGTGGAGGAGTTGGCGTCCCACGGCATTCGTGCGTACGTATACTATACCTCATGCGTACGCACAATTGTTCAAATAGGTGAAAACATGCGTAGGCATGCGGCATGCCCCATGCATATGCACAAGTAGTGATTTCAACAATATCATGTACGCATGTCCCATGCATACGCATGACCCCCGTTTCACGTCCCATGCTAGTTTTGATGACGTCCTACGCTTAAGCAAAACAGAAGCATCATTTGGGCCATAAAATTGGAGCAATGTTGCAGGCATCCCACGGCCATTACTTGGCATGCCACGGCAAGTAAACAGAATTGGGTAGTCTTTGAGAAGCAAATGTCATTGAACCTCAACTTCAATTTTCCTCATTCATTACTCCACTCTCCTATATCAAGCCCAAATTCAATTTAATCTTCAATTTAATATAATTTGAATTTCATTTGAATTTGTAATTTAGATAGGTTGTAAATAGAGGATGAAGGGCACACTACTTTGGGGAATCTAACTCTCGAATTTCTTCCTCCACTCTTCTCCTATTCTTACCTTTCACATTTTGTCAGCCATGAGTGGCTAATTTCCTTCTTCATCGGGGAAAAGAGCTCTATTGAATTTAATGGATCAATTATGATTTACTCTTTATTTTCAATTCATCTTTCATTTGCTTCTTTAGAAATAATTTTCGTTCTTCATTCCAAGGATTCAAATCTACTGAGAGATAATTTGAATCTCACTTGAACTCTATAAAAACTTGAAAGAGGGATCATGGAATTGAGTTTGAAGAGCTTTCTCCCAATTCTTCTGAATTTGGGTTTGGGATTGATATGTGACATGTAATCAATCCATAACTTGATTCATAAAATTGTGTGACTTTAAATCAGAGACCAATATTCATCTCTTCTCATGAGCAATTAGATCAAGACATTGACAATTGATCAAGTTAAGAGAGATTGAATTACCAAGACATTGGAATTTAATAACTTATGATTTTCCAAGAGATCAATGATTACATGATTGAAGTGAAAATAAAAAGCTATTTGATCCAAAGAATTCAATATCTCTGTACCCCAATGATCTTTCTTTATTCTTGTATTTCCTTTTTTTGTTAATTACTTTCAATTAATGCTTATTTACATTGCTTTCTTTATATTCTTGCAATTTACTTTTATTGCACTTTACCTTCCCAGTATTTACATTATAGCAATTTAAATTCCGAACAATTTACATTTTATTGAGATAATAGTGTGTCCAAGATCCAATCCATTATGATTGGCTCTCGTGCAAGTGGGAGATTGTTGGGAATAAGTAGTATGACCACAATCCAATCAATCACGTGTCAAATAATTTGTTATTATTATTATTATATTAAAATATTAATATAATAAGGTCCTTGATTAAATTTAGAGATTTATCATTGTGATAGTGATCATAATATTGAGAGATAAATCTTTTATAATTTAATCTAAATTGTTCTTGGTCATAAGATTATTAAAAAGGACATTAATAATCCAGAAAGACCAATATATATATATATATATATATATATATATATATATATATATATATATATAGTGTCTTCATTGGATGAAGATTAATAGATCTCATTTATTAAATTATATATATAGATGGTGCATATAGAGATATGACCATTGAACTGACTCACTTTGAGAATTCCTAATGGTTATAATTACCGTATATTTGTCAATAGGATATTCTCAAGATGAACATAGTAATAGAGTTTCCTTTGACCTGCGACTATCATAGTAATTAACAATGTATTTATTATACTTTGATTCCGGACACCTAATATCCTAGGGTGCTAGTTGAATGGATATTGGGTATGATTTAAATACTTGTAGAATTAATGATTAGTCAATAAGGAATCCGTCAACTCTCGGTAAAGAGTTTGAGCTCTGATTATAATGACTGAGATGAATAAAACCTTGGCCAAGGGGATTGAATGAATGAAGAAATGAGTTTCTTAGGTCATTCACAATTCATTATAATAATGGTAACAAGTTAGAGTTTGACAATTAAACCATACTCTAAAGGTTAACCAAGAGCTGGAAAGATGGAAGGAATTATACTTTGTTCTTCTAAGATTCTTAGTAAAAATATGTTATTTCATACTATCGGGTCGTTGAGGAGTGTTGCTAGACGCCAACCTTGATTAGTAAATTTAGTATGACTAATTTACTACCCGCTTGGTATTGAACCTATGGGGTCACACACTAACGAGTGTTCTAATCTTTGCTACAAAATTATTTAATTATTATTTTGATTTGATCAAATAAATAATTATATTAATTCAAAATGGAATATTATTATATTCTTTGCTAGCACCAAGAATATAATAATAATATGATAATTGAGAATATTAAATGAGATTTGAGAATAATTAGTTATTCTATTTCTGAATTTGAATTATAAATTTGGATAAGATCCAAATCGATTATGTTTTAAATTGTTATGATATGATTCATAAAATTTAAAGGATTCAGATTTGGAATTTAAAGATATGATTTAAATTTGAATTGAGAATCAAATTTAAAATCAGTAACAAATCTCATACTATATATATGTATGCCAAGAGTAGAGGAATGTGAAAGAGATGAGAATAAAACACAAGGGTTTTATTCCTTTGCCTCTACACACATAAATGTATGTGAGCCTAATTCTTGGAGAAGAATTTTATGGCGTGCAAAGAGTTGCAAGAGGTTTCTCAATTTATATCAGATGTCCATTGGTCAAGGAGTTGACAGCAAAGATTGGTCTCGGTGTGGATACGCATAGCGCCTTCGTACTATCGAAGGAGAAAAAGATTTTTTACGAGCGTACTCAGGTATTTAGATCTGATCTACTATATATTTATTATTGGAATAAAGTTTAAGCACAAAATAGATCTTTAAGGATTACTTTATTTTCTTCCGCTGCGTGTGTTAATCCTTCAGTGGTATCAGAGCTTTGACTTTTTGTGTTTAAATTTTATTCCTATTTTCTTAAATTTGTGAATTAATAGGATTAATTCAAATTTTTTTAAGCATGCGATGCAGTTATTCAATTGAGATGGTTTTCTAATAAATTATTAGTTAATTTATTTCAATGTTAATTATTTAATTGTGATTAAACTATCATTTTTTAATATAAAAGTTATATTTATAATCAAATATTTCGTTTGATTTTATTTATATATTAAATTTTATTGTGATTTTGATTACAATGAAAGGAATAAGATGCAAAATATCTTTTATTTGTTTCTTATATATATAAGTGTATATATAAAGGTCAAATTTGATTTGATAATTTTTTAATGCTAAACGTTAGTACATGAAAAATCAAATTTTGATTTGATTATGTGTTTTGAACACTATAATTTTAGAAATTAGTTTTTCTAATATTCTTGATTATAAAGAACGGCCTGACAACCAGGAGTTTTATTTTCAAGATACTAATCAGTATATACATTTGATGTATTAGGGATTTAATTTTATATTTACCTAGACAACCTAGGAGTATAAAATTTAATCCATGAATACTGGTAGAAATTCTCTAACAATTGAAATAAATCCTAAAAGTTAGGAGTTTGCCAAAAAAATAAATTTATCTCTTGTTTACAAGGAACAACCTGACAACTAGGAGACTTGTACTCAAAGATAGAATTTATTTATGCATATAATGATGTATAAGGAGAATTAATTTTATACTTGAACCTAGACAACCTAGGGGTATAAAATATAATTCAGTTAAATAATTGTCTGACAACCAGATAATTATTTAGGATTATAATTGTATGTGATACAATTTAATCATATTTATTTGGAATAGGTATAAGTAACAACTTGACAACCAAGGTACTCATTCACGATTCTAAATAATTTTATTAGAAATATAGATTTCTTATTTACTTTCATATTTTAAATTTTTAAATATGTCCATCTTTCGTATGGCATACTTGAAAGTAATAAATTGGCTATACATTGAGAATTGTTCTTATGTATGAAAGAGTTATCATGGACATGATAATTCTATTGAAATAATATTGTCCAATAAAATTAGTGATGGAATAGTCAGTACTTGTGAAGTATCTAAAATATTATTTTACTATAATATGGGTTGTTTTGACAACCATGAATTCTAATTTTAAAAGCATATACTCACTATTTATTACTGAACATCTTGAGAAAATGTATGGTGCTCAAAGTAAGATAGTATGACTATCAAAGATTTTATTTAAACTAGTGGGAGTATTGAAAAATATATTTTGAATTAAATACTTTAGAAGTTGGAATGCTATTAGGCAAATGGCTTTAGCGAGAATTGTTCTTGCAAGCATTTTTGGATATTTATTTTGTTACAAACAAAATTTTCCTTAATATGATTAAGGTTTGTGATCTTTTTAGAAAAATTCAACATGAGTATTGAGGATGCGAATCAAAATTGTTCTTAAGGGTTGGTTTGACCAATAATAAAAATATTGAGTATTTTTATTATAAGAGTTTAAAGTAAAATCTCTAATATCTAATTGATATTCTATTGAATAGAGAATGAGATTCTCTTCATGCATAAATACTAGTACTCTATGTACTCCATTATGTTTAAGAAACATGAAATTTGATTTAGTTGAATATCACTATTTGTTAAATATTTAGACTACGTTTTAGAAATATTGCTAAATTAACAAATTTGTTACCAAATCAATTTTTTTACCCATATGAGATATGAAAAAGGCATAAGCTGAAACTCAAGAACATTAGAGTTTGGAGATGTCTTATATGTGTTAAGAGATTGCACAATAATAGAATTGATATTAGGTCCGATAAATGAGATTTATTGGTTATCCTAAAGAAATAATGAGATTATTTTTATCACTCTTCTTATGACAAAGTGTTTGTGATAAGAAGTTAAACTCTTTTTTAGAAAAGGGATTCCATCATAAAGAAAGAGTGGGAGTACAATTACTTTTATTAGAACTCAATAGAAGATATACTTTCTCCTGAAAGGATAAAAGGTTTGATCGTCAAACTAACTTTTTGAAAAAGTAGCCTATTATATAAATGATACAATTCTATAAAGATAGATCTAATGGTTACTTAAATTTTTTTTCAATAAGGATTGTCCTTAAAATAAAATTATGCACTATTGTAGTGGGATATTTCATGTTTTGAGAAAATGTGATATTTATTATGCACTAAGCGTATTTTGCAAAAGGTCAAGCACATGTGCTCAAGAGCAAACGTGTTTAAGGTCAAAAGAGTTTTGATAAACACAAATGTGCATTGAACAATTACACACATGATTGATTGGCTCTAGTGCAAGTGGGAGATTATTGAGATAATAGTGTGCCCAAGATCCAATCCATCATGATTGGCTCTCGTGCAAGTGGGAGATTGTTGGGAATAAGTAGTATGACCACAATCCAATCAATCACGTGTCAAATAATTTGTTATTATTATTATTATATTAAAATATTAATATAATAAGGTCCTTGATTAAATTTAGAGATTTATCATTGTGATAGTGATCATAATATTGAGAGATAAATCTTTTATAATTTAATCTAAATTGTTCTTGGTCATAAGATTATTAAAAAGGACATTAATAATCCGGAAAGACCAATATATATATATATATATATATATATATATATATATATATATATATAGTGTCTTCATTGGATGAAGATTAATAGATCTCATTTATTAAATTATATATATAGATGGTGCATATAGAGATATGACCATTGAACTGACTCACTTTGAGAATTCCTAATGGTTATAATTACCATATATTTGTCAATAGGATATTCTCAAGATGAACATAGTAATAGAGTTTCCTTTGACCTGCGACTATCATAGTAATTAACAATGTATTTATTATACTTTGATTCCGGACATCTAATATCCTAGGGTGCTAGTTGAATGGATATTGGGTATGATTTAAATACTTGTAGAATTAATGATTAGTCAATAAGGAATCCGTCAACTCTCGGTAAAGAGTTTGAGCTCTGATTATAATGACTGAGATGAATAAAACCTTGGCCAAGGGGATTGAATGAATGAAGAAATGAGTTTCTTAGGTCATTCACAATTCATTATAATAATGGTAACAAGTTAGAGTTTGACAATTAAACCATACTCTAAAGGTTAACCAAGAGCTGGAAAGATGGAAGGAATTATACTTTGTTCTTCTAAGATTCTTAGTAAAAATATGTTACTTCATACTATCGGGTCGTTGAGGAGTGTTGCTAGACGCCAACCTTGATTAGTAAATTTAGTATGACTAATTTACTACCCGCTTGGTATTGAACCTATGGGGTCACACACTAACGAGTGTTCTAATCTTTGCTACAAAATTATTTAATTATTATTTTGATTTGATCAAATAAATAATTATATTAATTCAAAATAGAATATTATTATATTCTTTGCTAGCACCAAGAATATAATAATAATATGATAATTGAGAATATTAAATGAGATTTGAGAATAATTAGTTATTCTATTTCTGAATTTGAATTATAAATTTGGATAAGATCCAAATCGATTATGTTTTAAATTGTTATGATATGATTCATAAAATTTAAAGGATTCAGATTTGGAATTTAAAGATATGATTTAAATTTGAATTGAGAATCAAATTTAAAATCAGTAACAAATCTCATACTATATATATGTATGCCAAGAGTAGAGGAATGTGAAAGAGATGAGAATAAAACACAAGGGTTTTATTCCTTTGCCTCTACACACATAAATGTATGTGAGCCTAATTCTTGGAGAAGAATTTTATGGCGTGCAAAGAGTTGCAAGAGATTTCTCAATTTAGATCAAATGTCCATTGGTCAAGGAGTTGACAGCAAAGATTGGTCTCGGTGTGGATACGCATAGCGTCTTCGTACTATCGAAGGAGAAAAAGATTTTTACGAGCGTACTCAGGTATTTAGATCTGATCTACTATATATTTATTATTGGAATAAAGTTTAAGCACAAAATAGATCTTTAAGAATTACTTTATTTTCTTCCGCTGCGTGTGTTATGAACACGTAGTAATCCTTCACATTTATACTCTTTTTTTCAAGTCATTTATTGTTTCTATTTACTTATTGCTTAAGTCATTTACATTTCATGTTTCTACTATCAATTATTCCTAATCAAACTATGAATTGTCTTGCTAAAATACTTAATCAACCATTGCTTGTTTAATTCCTTAATCTTCGTGGGATTAACATTCATTCGCCGTGAGTTTATTACTTGGTACGACCCAATACACTTGTCGGTAGTTATGCGAGATTGTAAAAATCATGTATCATTAATTACAATATTAATATTTTTTTCAAATTATAGGTAATAAAAATTTAAAGAAAATAAAAATATAAATTAAAAAATAATTAGTAAAAATTTGAATCTAAATAAAAAAACTAAAAAAATATGTATATAATAATAACATAATTTTTATGTGAATAATATTATAAGATTATTTTTTAATTATATTTAATTATAAATTTAATGTATTTTTTAATTTTATAAATTTAGTTGAATTATATTATTTTATTAATTTTATTTTTTATAGAATAAAAAGGTAGAGAATGAAAAAGAAAAGAGAGAGAAAAATAAAGAAGAAGGAGAAGAAGAAGGAGAGAGTTTGTTAATTTTGATAGAAAAATTTTTATTTTAATTATCAATCGAGCTATACATCCAAGTCTTTTGGCAACCAAGTCCAACCAAGTTGGCGCAAAATAAACAAAAACTACTTTCATTACACCAACGTGTACACACGCGCTTCACTAACGCAAACATATCATTCTTCGTCTTCATATTCCTTCTTCTTCTTCGCGTTATTCCTTCTTCATCTTCGCATTCCTCCTTCTTCGTCTTCGCATTCCTCCTTCTTCGCATGTTTTCTCTCAATCGTCATTCTTTTATTGCTACTGTTATTGCTGCATTTTTTCTTTTCCTCCTTAATTTAATTGAGGTTCATATGGATTCAGAAATGAATTCGATGAGTTTTTGTTGATAATTGAGTCTTTTTTATTGCTGATTTAAAACTGAACTAATTTCGGTTCATTTGTGTATTAATTGAGATTCACCTGTACTGCTGATAAGTATTGACTAAATTTTTTATTTCTTAAGTAATTTCGGTTCGTTTCTTAGTTTATTTGAGGTTCATTTGGATCCAAAAATAGATTCGATGTGTTTTTGTTGATGATTGAGTTTTTTGACTACTTGTTCAAAACTGAACTAATTTCGGTTCATTTGTGTGTTAATTGAGATTCACTTGATGCTACTGTTAAGTATTGACCAAAATTTTCATTCCTTAAATAATTTCGGTTTATTTCTTAGTTTAATTGAGGTTCATTTGGATCCAAAAATTGATTGGATGTGTTTTTGTTGATGATTGAGTCTTTTTGACTACCTGTTCAAAACTAAACTAATTTTAGTTTATTTGTGTGTTAATTGAGGTTCACTTGATGCTGCTGTTAAGTATTGACCAAGTTTTTTATTCTTTGAATAATTTCGGTTCATTTCTTAGGTTATTTGAGGTTCACTTGGATCCATAAATGAATTCGATGTGTTTTTATTGATGATTGAGTCTTTTTGACTGCATGTTCAAAACTGAACTAATTAAATGGATGGAGTGGAATCTAATGCAATTGAATAAAGTGATAATGAATAATTTCATTCTTCTTTGTTAAAAAATTTGGTCAATACTTATCAACAATATCAAGTAGACTTCAATTAATACACAAATAAACCGAAATTAGTTCAGTTTTGAACAAGTAGTCAAAAAGACTTAATCATCAACAAAAATATATTGAATTCATTTTTGGATCTAAATGAACCTCAATTAAACTAAGAAATGAACCGAAATTACTTAAGGAATAAAAAATTTGGTCAATATTTATCAGTAGCATCAAGTGAACCTCAATTAACACACAAATGAACCGAAATAAACTAAAAAATAAACCAAAATTATTTAATGATGGCACCAGAGAAAATCAAAATCAATAAAGATGTTAGCAAAATGTTAGTGTTGTTGGTGATGATGATAACAAAAGAGAAGAACCTTACGTGCGCGAATTTGAAAGAAGAAAAAAAAAAAAAAAAGAGGAGGAGGAGGAGGAGGAGGAAACGGAGAATGAGAAGGAGAAGAAAACAAAGAAGAAGGCGCGTGATTTAAAAAGCGGTTATAACAACTTAGTTTATTTGGTTAAGTATTTTGTTTGGATATAGAGATTTATTCTTTAATTATAATGAAAGAATATTTCATGATACATTTTGATTTATCAAATTAATAATACATAATAGATTTTAGTCACTCAATTAATTATATGTTAAATAATTTTATCCTAAATTTTCTTCATCATTGGACTGAATACAATTACTCCTTAGTTAACTATATATTTGCCTAGAACACTTAAAGCCCCAACAATTGGATAAAAATAATATTTATTCATTTATTATTATTATTTTTAATTTTCTTTTGTATTTTTTAACTTTACTTTTTTTAAATATAAAATAAATATAACTGGTTACCCAAATATACAAATTAAACCAAACATACTGCAACGGAGAAAAAAGAAATTAATCCTACACAATCTGAATAGAGACAAAAAAAAATTCATTTTAGATTCATTTTATCCTAAATTTGATCCGATTACCCTGTTACATTGCATTAAACTTAAATGAGCACCAATTTAAATCGGTCGCTAACAATTTTTACATTAAAAAAATTAATCTTTTATAATTTTTTTGACAATTTGTCTGAAAAATAATAAAATTGATGAAGTAATAATAGTAAAAATATTATTAAAAAAATATATAAGTAAACTATAATAGAATAAAATTTAAATATTTTAACAAAAATTATTGTTATTATTATTATTATTATTTTAATATAGATGTTATATTAATTGCATTTAGTTGTTATTTTATAACTAAAATAGGTAATAATATTGTAAAAAAAGAAAATGCATAATACAATATTGTTTTTTTTTTTAAGCAAGATAAACAAAACCCAATAACATAATTATTAATGCTTAGTGCAAACTAAAACCAAAAACAAAACACACAAAAACATGATTGTTGTAAAATAAATATAAAATAAAAAGTATAAGTAGAAGACTCTAATACCACAATTACTATCTCAATATAATAAAGATGATTAATATATTTACTAATATTATATATAAAGAGTGAGAGAGAAAAATATTCAAAAATACTTGTAAAATAAAGTAAAAGAGAGACTTGTATTAGTAATATAAAGAGATAGAGAAGATTTTATTGCTTGTGTGTGTATTATGGCTCATGTATATGCCCCTATTTATACATGTATGGGGGTTTATTTTCAACGTTCATTTAAGTTCATTCTTTTTTGAGAATGTGAGCTCCACATAGGAAATGGGATCCACGTCCCATTCTTATCACAACACTCCCCCTTGGATGTCCATTTAGGAATATGCCTCGTTAAAACCTTACTAAAGAAAAACCCAATGAGAAAAAACTTTAGTGAAGGAAAAAGAGTACAATATCCTTTGTGATGGGGACTGCCTCATTAAAAACCTTGTCAAGAAAAACCCAATGGGAAAAAACTTGACCAAGGAAAAAAGAATACAGTCTCCCCCTCTTGTCGACATCATTTAATGTCTCGAAATCGGCGCATCCCAATCTCATGTACCAATCTTTCAAAGGAAAATTTTGAGAGTGACTTTGTGAATAAATCTGCCAGATTGTCACTTGAGCGGATCTGTTAGACATCAATTGTCCATAGATTTTGAAGATCATGAGTGAAGAAGAATTTGGGAGAAATATGCTTTGTTCTATCACCTTTGATGTATCCACCTTTAAGTTGAACAATGCATGCTGTATTATCTTCAAACAGGACAGTTGGAGCTATCTTATGATCAATCAGTCCACATGATGACAGAATATATTGGATCAAACTCCTGAGCCAAAAACACTCGCGACTTGCTTCATGAATCGCTAGTATTTCGGCATGATTAGAGGATGTTGCAGCAATCATTTGTTTCGTGGACCTCCATGATATAACTGTTCCACCATATGTAAATAGGTATCCTGTTTGAGATCTCCCTTTATGTGGATCAGACAAGTAGTCAGCATCTGCATAGCCAACTAGTCGTGACTTGGATCCATAAGGATAAAACAATCCCATATCAACCGTTCCATGAAGATATCGAAAGATTTGCTTGATTCCACTCCAATGTCTTCTGGTTGGAGAGGAACTATACCTTGCTAGTAAATTCACAGCAAATGATATATCGGGTCGTGTATTATTAGCAAGATACATTAACGCTCCAATGGCACTAAGATATGGTACTTCAGGACCAAGGATATCTTCATTCTCTTCTTTAGGACGGAATTGATCCTTCTCCACATCCAAAGATCTTACGATCATTGGAGTACTCAAGGGATGTGACTTATCCATATAAAATCTTTTCAAGATCTTTTCTGTGTATGTCGCTTGATGAATAAAGATCCCATTTTTTTGTATGCTTGATCTGCAGGCCGAGACAAAATTTAGTCTTTCCAAGATCTTTCATCTCAAACTCTTCTTTTAGAGTTTTTTAATTTTTGGAATCTCTTCAAGAGTTCCAATGATATTTAAATCATCAACGTACACAGCAATTATAATGAATCCAGATGTAGTTTTCTTTATGAAAACACAGGGGCAGATATCATCATTCTTGAATTCGTTTTTGGCCAGATACTCAATAAGACGATTATACCACATTCGTCCAGATTGCTTTAGACCATATAAAGATCTTTATAATTTGACTGAGTATAACCCCTATGAATATTCATTGGATGGTTTAGACATCTTTAGTCCTTCAGGGACTTTCATATAGATATTCCGATCTAATGAGCCGTATAAATAGGTTGTTACCGCATCCATTAAATGCATATGTAGTTTATGATATGCAGATAAACTGACCAAATAACACAATGTTATCGCATCCTCTACAGGGGAATACGTTTCTTCATAATCTATACCAGACCTTTGTGAAAAACCTTGTGCCACAAGTCGGGCTTTATAGCGCACAACTTCATTTTTCTCATTTTGTTTTCTCACAAATACCCATCGGTATCCAACAGGTTTTACATCTTCTGGTGTACGGATTACAGGTCCAAAGACTTCACGTTTTGCAAGTGAGTCTAACTCAGCCTTCATGGCTTCTTTCTATTTTGGCCAATCATTCCTTTGTCGACATTCTTTGACTGATCTTGGCTCAAGATCCTTATATTCATGCATGATATTTAACGCCACATTATATGCAAATATTTCATTGACAATTATCTTATTTCGGTCCCATTTCTCTCTTGTAAAGACATAATTTATCGAGATCTTGTCATTTTCACAATTTTCAGGTATCTAAACGTCTTCTGGCGTTAACACTATATCAGAATTTTGGACAACTGCAGATGTCTCTACTATGTCTTTTCCAACAGGAATAGTATTTACCTCTTTTCTTTTTCGAGGATTTTTGTCTTTGGAACCTACAGGCTTGCCACGCTTCTGGCGTGTATTTGCCTCTGTGGCAATTTGTCCAACTGGGACATCAATTCGAATTGGGGCATTTTTCGTCGGTATATACGACTTGGTTATCCTCTTTGCATCGAAAAATGTATCAGGCAATTCATTTGCTATTCTTTGCAAATGTATAATCTTTTGAACTTCTAGTTCACATTGCCCTGATCGAGGATCTAAATGCATCAATGATGATGCATTTCAATTAATTTTCTTTTCAGGAAACTTATTCTCTCCCCCTAATAATGTTGGAAATTTTGATTCATCAAAATGACAATCCGTAAACCGAGATTTAAATACATCTCCATTTTGTATCTCAAGATACCTCACTATAGAGGGAGAATCATATCCAACATATATTCCCAATTTTCTTTGGGGTCCCATTTTGGTGCGATTAGGTGGTGCAATAAAAACATATGTCACACACCCAAATATTCTTAAATGGGAAATATTTGGCTGTTGGCCAAAAGCTAATTGCATAGGAGAGAACTGATGGTAACTCATTGGCCTTAAATGAATAAGTGCTGCGGCATGTAAAATAGCATGCCCCAAACCGAGGTTGGGAGATTTGTTCTCATAAGTAAGGGTCTAGCAATTAATTGGAGGCGTTTAATAAGTGATTCTGCTAACCCATTTTGTGTGTGAACATAAGCTACTAGATGTTCAACACTTATTCTATTAGCCATACAATAAGCATCAAAATCTTGGGAAGTAAATTCACCAGCATTATCAAGACGAATTGCTTTGATTGGATTTTCTGGAAATTGTGCTTTTAATAGAATAATTTGAGGCAGCAATCTCGCAAACGCCAGGTTGCGAGAAGACAATAAGCACACATGTGACTATCTCAAGATGCGTCTATTAGGACCATAAAATATCTAAAAGATCCACATGGTGGATGGATAGGTCCACATATATCGCCTTGAATCCTTTCTAGAAATTTAGGGGACTCAAATCCAATCTTTACTGGTGATGGCCTTAAATTTAACTTCCCTTGAGAACATGCAGCACAACAAAATTCACTAGATTTAAGAATCTTCTGGTTCTTTAGTGAATGTCCATGGGAGTTTTCAATAATTCTCCGCATCATGGTTGTTTCCGGATGACTCAATCGCTCGTGCCAAGTTATGAATTCATTTGGGCTAGTAAACTTCTGGTTTACAGTGTCATGTGATTCAATTGCACTAATCTTGGTATAATATAACCCAAATGAAAGTGAGGACAACTTTTCTAATATAACCTTTTTATTTGAATCATGAGTTGATACATAAGTACTCATGACTTCCCTCATTCATAGTCTCAATATGATATCCATTTCGGCGAATATCTTTGAAACTCAATAAGTTTCTCAAAGACTTAGTAGACAATAGTGCATTATTTATTATGAATTTTGTTCCTCCAGGAAACAAAATTATAGCTCTTCCAGAGCCTTCTATCATATTTTCTGAGCCAATAATGGTATTAGCATATTCTTCTTTTGGCACAAGATGGGTAAATAATATCACTTTTGAGAATGGTGTGCGAACTTGCACTATCCGCAAGGCATATATCTTCATTATATATCCTTGTCATTTTCTTCAAAGACAAATAATAATAATAATAAAATGAGTAGTATGCACAGTTAAATTGAATATTTGATCGGAATTATTTTTCTAAAAAATACTGTACATAAAAATAATATCATATACTAAAATTTTATTTTAAAAACTTGGCACATTTAATGATTTCAAAAATCATGAACATTAATATTTCATTATTTATATACATCATATTTGAAACTTAAATACATACAAAATAAAACTTAACAATAAGTTTCTTATATTATTTATTTACATGAATACTTAACAATCCCTCATATTAAACTATTCCATCATTGATCAAATGACCAATATTTCCTTCAGGATCCTCAAAGAAATCAGATACATCATAATGAGTGGTGGAATTTTCAGCATCATTTGAAACAAAATTTGTTTCCTTTCCTTTGTCATCCTTTTTCAAAGATGTCTGGTAAAGATCAACTATGTACCTTGGGGTACGGCAGGTACGCGACCAATGACCCTTTCCACCACAACAGAAACACTTATCCTCTGTTGATTTATTTTTCCAATATTTCTTTCTTTATCCCACTTTTGGTGAGATCCTTTCTTTTGAACATAATTCCTTTTCCTTCCATAATTTTTCTTGTTATTAAAACCTTGCCATTTACCTCTTCTGGAGTAATGATTTGCCGCATTTACTTCAGGAAATGGGGCGGCACCAGCTGGGCGCGCTTCGTGATTCTTTAAGAGCAACTCATTGTTACGTTTAGCAACAAGAAGGCAAAAAATTAGCTCAGAATATTTTTTAAATCCTTTTTCTCGATACTGCTGCTGCAGGAGCACATTCGAGGCATGGAAGGTTGAGAAAGTTTTCTCCAACATATCATTATCAGTTATCTTTTCCCCACATAATTTCATTCGTGAGGTGATTCGAAACATTGCAGAATTATATTCATTTATAGATTTAAAATCCTGTATGTAAGACCCATAATTTTCAAAAAAATATTATTATGAGTTAATTTCAATTCATTTATAAATTAAAGACTTTATTTTAAAAATTATTTTACTAGAAGTAATTAAATCAAGTTTTGACAATCAAATTAGAAATTTTACTTAATTTTATAGTTATTGAATACTTTTCTATATTTAAATTATACAGCTTAACAGTTGCAAAAGAATAAGAATTTCATACGATTTAGTTAAATAATTGAGATTCTAAAATTTAATACTTTAATTTTATAAACAAAGAAAATTAATTATATTATCCTTAATTTTAAATTAAAATATTTGATTAAAAGTTAATTAGTAAATTAATAATCAAATAACATTTTCAAAATAATTTTAATAGATTAAATTAGGTTTTAAACTAATACTCTATACCCCTAATTTTATTAAAATTACCTAAACTATCATAATCCTAACCTTCTAACCCACCGTCATTCCCTTCCCCCAAACCTAATACCTAAACTACTTCAGGGAACAAGGAACAATACAGAAGAGAGAAAGAAAGGAAAATAGAAAGGGGAAATGGGAAAAAGAAAGAAAGAAAGAAACGTTGAGGGAGAGAGGGAGAAACGAAACAGAGTTAGAGAAGAGAGAAGAGGGGGACGGCTAGCGCTGGTGGCCCGGGCTGCTCGCCGCCATCGCTCGTTAGCACCGACGCGGAGGAGAGAGCCGAGAGGAGAAGAGGGGAAGAAGGCGCACCGGCGTTGTTGGGTCTCGCCGCTGCCGCCACCGTCGCGTCCTCACCGAACCTTGGAGGAAGACCACGCCGTTAAGCCGCTTCACCGCCGAACATGTCCAACCGTGTCACCGCCGTCGGATCTGTCATCGCGCCGCCGAGGAAGAAAAGAGGAAGGCCCGTGAGAGAGGGAGAGCGTCAGGAGAGAGGAGGAGCCCGCGGGAGAGGAGCTTGTTGCCGCCGCTGCCATGGCTTCCTTGCCGTCGCCGTGGTTGGGTAGTCACCGGAGGGAGCCGTCGCTGTCAGCGCCGCCGTCGGGGTTACCGCCGCCTCTGCCGCCGGAGAACACCTCTGCCGCCACTGAGATCTGCTGCCGGTAAGGTTTTAAGTTGGTTTTTGCTTTCTTTGAATTTCCGGGAGCTTAATCATCGCTGTATGTTTGTTTCAGTCGCCGTTGCCGGAGTTCTGGTCGCCGCTGCCGTTCGAGGTGGCTGCCGGAGCTGCCGCTAAACCAATTCAGCGACTGCCGCTGTTTCATTTTCTTAGTTCGGTAAGTATTTACGTTTCGGAAAGCCGTGTTAATATTCTGTTATGTTTGGTTATAAACTCTGAGATTCTGGTAACGTAGGGTTGTGTTTTGAGCATTGCATGTTGCTTTTAAGTTGCTGTGAGTGCTGCAAAAGTGATCAGGGACTGAGTTTGCGGTTGCTGTTGGTTTCGGGTTAAGAGAAATGGTTTCGTTGACGCATTTTAAGTTATGGTTTCGACGAGTCGAGGTAGGGGTTTTTCTTAAAATCTAATTTATATTACAGAGTTGTGATAAATAGATATTAATGTGAGAGAACATATGCCTGTGATTATAATTGTCTTCTAAATGTGGTTGTTTGCTGGACTGAATGACTGATTGCTTGACTGCTTGAGTAGTTTGTGATTGCTGAAAAGAAATTAGTTTGAAAGGTTATTTAGTTGATTATTATGAGAAATGGCTTTTCTTGGTTTTGAAGCTATTTTTGATGATGTAAAGGAATTGGCTTTGGAAATGGTTTAATTTTGAGTTAGTGACTTTATAAATGACTTAGTATTTGAGCTGATCTGATTTTAAAAAGAGATTTATTATGGGCACTGATTCGCTTGAAAATTATTTGATATTGAAACTAGCCGAATCTTGGAAAATGATTGAGGTTTTGGAAAGGTTTGAGAAATGTTTGAATGGGACCCGAAAAGGGTGGCAGAATCCGAGTTTTAGAGGAGATGCTGCCGAAATTTTATAAAATTAGAAGTTTCATTTGAAGTAGTTATTTTAAAAGGTTTAATTTTAAACATTAAATGATGATTTAAGAATACTTCATTTATCAAAGGAAAAATTATGTTTTGGATTGAGAATTGTTAGTGAACAAAATGGAAAGAAGGATGATGCGGATTGATTTGAAATATGATTTTTGAATGAATTTAGAAATGGATATGGATTGACGAATGATGATAATATTGAGAATGGCTTAGATATTGATGAATGATGAATGAATTATTTATATGGCTTATGAATTTGAAATATCTGAGATACGAGGTTCCCTGGATTAAGTGCCGTGGCTTGCCACCACGTGTACCAGGTTGAAAACTCGATACTCTGTTGACCCTACGACGTAAGTGTGACCGGGCACTATATAAATTCCCGGGAATGTTACCCCCATTGAGTAATATTGATTATTTGAGAAAAATCTATGCATAGACTCTTGGGGATGCACGTCGGGGGACAGTCTAAGGACAATTCAGACTTGTCGGGTTGGCTGGATAACCGACAGATGAGCCTCATCAGCCATAGGACAGGCATGCATCATATGCATTTGTATGCTTTGCTTGGGTTTGAACTTGTTTTGGTTTGCCTAATTGCTAAACTGTTCTTAACTGCTACTTGAACACTTTGCTGTAATTGCTACCTACTTGTGCTTTCCTTGTTTGTCTTGCCTGTGTTTGTCCTGGTGTGCTACATTTAAGAATGAACTTTGGTGCTGAATTAATGACTGTGTTGTTTGATTGTGTGGTTGGGTTCTGATTGAGATTTGCTTATGAGAAAAGAAAGACTTTGAATTTCTGAAAATGTTAAACATTGCCTCTTTGAAAAGGTTTTAAACGATTAGCTATTGAATTTTAGAAGTATTTATAAGACAATGATAATCACAGAATCTGAAAACAGTTTTCTTATTGAATATCTTCTTATGACAACTTTGAAACTCTGTGGTGAGACCGTGTGGTTAGGTTCTCACCCCCCTACAGCTTTACTTTTTCAGGAACAGGATGAAGAAGCGTTGAGAAGAGTTATACTGCGTTTGGTTGATATGTTGTTGTATTAATTAGATTATTTTATTCCCTCGTCTTTGTTATTACAAATTTGTAAGAGGGATAGGAATTGTATGTTCTATATGTATATTATATTATGGGTTATTATGTAAGGAGTCTTGTATATGAATCTATGCCTGTTTGTATTTTTATTAAGATAAAGTATTTATTTCCGGTTTTTAAGGAAATCAGCGATACAGTGTCGAGTCACAGGCTCCTATTTTAGTATTTAGTATGTAAAGTAGTCGTAATACTCCTTGCTATCAGAGTAGCGCAGCCGGAAGCGTGATTTCTGATAGTGAGGGTGTTACATTATGGTATCAGAGCGGTCTTTCCTGTAGAGCCTGAGGAATTGATCGATTATGCTTCAATTGCATACTCTGAGAGTCTGTCATGTAGTAGGTCTTGTTTGAATAACGAGAATTAGAACTTTATGCACATGACGGTCTATTGATTAATGCCATTAGTCTTGCATTGCATAATTCCTGGTATTAAGTTTGGCCGGCTTAACACTAGTGAATTATGTATATGTAAGCACTAATGGGTTATTATAGACGATATGCGTGTCATAGATAACGCGAGTCGCGAGTTTTGGGAACGCTAGAAACTAAGTTCTAGATATTATTTCCGTTTCGACGTATAATCCTTATTCGTGCTTGACGTCACCTCTTTCTTTATCAATTGTATTGGAATCTCTAGTTCTTAATTTCTTTCTTGAAATGTATTTTAGATATTTTCTACCATATCTTGTCATTCAGATATATCTTTGCTTGATTATGTTCCTAATTGTTGCTTGAGTCTTTAAAGAACATTCAACTGACACTGCTCGTAAATTTAGTATTTATTGGTTTGATCTTGAATTAGTTTTGGTGCAATGCATAATCCTTGATTCCTAAGTCATTTGAAATCTTAAGAGTCGCAATTCGTAGTAAACTAATTATACGATTTAGTTCTTCTGTTTCGTGTTTTGCAACTATTGTGTGTCCTACTCGGATTACAATCTTTGGTTTTGTGTTTCTTCATAAAAAGATGATAAAAACCGACCTTGTTTTGATAAAATGTATCAATTCTAGTAGTTTTCTTCTACAACTCTTATCTTAGAATCTCTTTTGAAAATAGTTTTATTTTAGTTCTTTTTCTGTTTGATTCTGATTGTAACCATTATTTGAATTCTGAATATGACAACCTTTGATTTTATAAATACTCCCCTACAAAAAAAAAAAAAAAGAATAATTTCTTTATATAGCTACAAGTACTACTTAGTCTTTATTTATCTTTCCAAGAATACTTTACCTTAGATTTACTCATTTAAACATAATTTGGTCCATTTTCAATTGAAATTTGTACGCATATATATATTTACTTAACTATGTACTTGCGTATTCTTCAAACTTCCTGAAACAAGACTTTTGCTTTTATTTCAGTTAATTTTCATTTGACAAACTTCACTTAATTTATTTTTAATTTGAATTTGGTTAGTATGACACATTGTCTATGCAATTATTGTTCTTTTAAAAGTATTGGGCTCATACCCTTCCATTTAGGAACAAACCAATTCCTTTTTTAAGCTTTTTACTTCTTTAAATGATATAATTGATTTTGTTTTTGAAATTATTCTTTTACTGTTATGAACATCATTATTAATTTTAGTTTTTCTTTTTTTGTGAATCTCATACTCGTCTGAATCATCCTGAAATTTGTCTCAATCTAGTGCACCGTTTATCTTCTTATTTGTCTTTGTTTAGTCAAAGGTTCTTTCTCAAAAATTTATTATTGATTGAGTTGTCTTTCCTTACGAGTCTTGTATTCTTTTAGATCGATTGGAAGCTTGTTCGATATCTCATGCCTCATGGGTCTTGTTTGAACTCCCTTGATTTAAGATCCTTATCTGTGTTAGGTGTTATTTTTACCTTTATCAGTTGCATTGGAAATCTTTGATTCAATGCCTTTCTTGAGATACGGTTTACTTATCTGTCAAATTGTATTCCCGACTATCCCCTGGATTTTTGATGTTATGGTTTTCAATTTTGCGTTCTTTTATACGAAATTTGTACTCTAACTTAACTGGAACTTGCTTCAATCAATATATTATCCTTCTTCTTGTTGACCCTAGTAAAATTTTCTGATTTAGATTCTCTCCTTAAGCTATGATTTGGTATCTTACCTTTATGCTTTGCATCGTATGCGTATTCTTCTCTGAACATGCGATTAGCTATTCCATAGATTCTTGATATCATAGCTTTAAGTTCTGTATTCTTCTACTTAACCGATGTAATTTATCGATGAAATCTGAATCTATTTTGCCGTAATATATCCTATCTTATAAAGTCCTCTTGTAATTCTTGTTTTGGATCTTCAAAGTAATTTTGGTCAGGTTTTCCTCTTACCTAAATATTTTTAAGTTTCTTGAAAGAATATTTTTGCTCATAGCTCAATTAAGTTTATTTTATAAATTTTGCATATTTTGTTTTAATTTGAATTGTTTTAAAGCAAAATCTTATTTAAAACATTTCATATTTCTTTTGAGATAGTGAATTCATTCCTTTTTGAGATTCTCCATTCTTCGTTAACGCTACCGATGACTTCTAGTATTCTTTTTGACCCAGCTCAAATATGGTTTAAATAAATGCACCGTTCTTCCTCTTGATTGTTCCTACCGGAGTTTAGATTCAAATTCCTTCTTAAGATTGCCAAACTAATTTTCTTTTTGACACTCTTTATCCCTTATACATCCCTAATTACTTGTGATTTCAACAAATTCTTTCAAACTCTAGCGGATTTTGTCCTTGTCACTTGTCCTTTTTCTAAGATTTAATATCCTTCTGATTAAACTCAAAAATTGTTTTAACGTCACGTGCGACCTTTAGGTATAGTAGAATGATGCGTTGATTCTTTTAGAAGAGATTTATGAATATGGAAGATGAAGCGGTAATACGTCAACATAGTCTTTAATCATTTTTTTCTATGAAATCTCATACTTGTTCGACTCAGCTTGAATATGTTTTAAACTAATGCGCTGATTTTCTTTTTATTGATCCTATTGAATTTCTTTGATCCAAATGTTATCCTTGAAATTGTCAATTGATTTCTTTCTAGCAAACTTTGTTGTTTGAGCATCCTTATTTACCTGCAATTGTATTTATTCTTTCAAATTCTCGCGAATGCGGTCCTTGTCGCTTTTCTTTCCTTTCTAAAGTCTATTATCTTTTTGAGTATACTCGAGACTAATTTTGGCATCTTGTGCGACTGTTAGACTTAGTAGACGACATATTAGCTCTTTAGGACACGTTTGGTGAACGCAAAAGGTGAAACTTGTAAGTGTATGACGTTACAGGGAGTTGTAAAATCTTGTTTTACGTAAAAGAATTCTGTTGATGTGGCAATTATGACCAATAGTAAGGTTTGCAAGGTATTTGACAAACTTGAGAATCTTTGGATGAGTTGCACAATGAAGTACGGTTAAAAATGGTGGAGATAAGTTATGTTGAAGTTTCAATGGCTGAATCTCTAAAGTTGATGTAAGATTAGTAAGCGAACATTAAGCATTTCATTTTAACCCTGGCTTGCTTTATAACCTTTTGCCGCCTTGCTTTACCATCACATGTTTGAGACATATTACCTTGTACATCAAGCCTATCTTGTAACTTTTGTTTCGCATAACACTTATACCCTCTATACCTATATGCCATATGAAAGTTCTGATATTTGAAACTATATGTATATATATACTGAGAACTTTTTGCCTTTTCCTTAAACAAGTTCAAAAGTGAAGTAATATGAAATCTCTATTATTTTGTATCAATTTTCGAGGACGAAAATTTTTATAAGGTGGGTAGGATGTAAGACCCATAATTTTCAAAAAAATATTATTATGAGTTAATTTCAATTCATTTATAAATTAAAGACTTTATTTTAAAAATTATTTTACTAGAAGTAATTAAATCAAGTTTTGACAATCAAATTAGAAATTTTACTTAATTTTATAGTTATTGAATACTTTTCTATATTTAAATTATACAGCTTAACAGTTGCAAAAGAATAAGAATTTCATACGATTTAGTTAAATAATTGAGATTCTAAAATTTAATACTTTAATTTTATAAACAAAGAAAATTAATTATATTATCCTTAATTTTAAATTAAAATATTTGATTAAAAGTTAATTAGTAAATTAATAATCAAATAACATTTTCAAAATAATTTTAATAGATTAAATTAGGTTTTAAACTAATACTCTATACCCCTAATTTTATTAAAATTACCTAAACTATCATAATCCTAACCTTCTAACCCACCGTCATTCCCTTCCCCCAAACCTAATACCTAAACTACTTCAGGGAACAAGGAACAATACAGAAGAGAGAAAGAAAGGAAAATAGAAAGGGGAAATGGGAAAAAGAAAGAAAGAAAGAAACGTTGAGGGAGAGAGGGAGAAACGAAACAGAGTTAGAGAAGAGAGAAGAGGGGGACGGCTAGCGCTGGTGGCCCGGGCTGCTCGCCGCCATCGCTCGTTAGCACCGACGCGGAGGAGAGAGCCGAGAGGAGAAGAGGGGAAGAAGGCGCACCGGCGTTGTTGGGTCTCGCCGCTGCCGCCACCGTCGCGTCCTCACCGAACCTTGGAGGAAGACCACGCCGTTAAGCCACTTCACCGCCGAACATGTCCAACCGTGTCACCGCCGTCGGATCTGTCATCGCGCCGCCGAGGAAGAAAAGAGGAAGGCCCGTGAGAGAGGGAGAGCGTCAGGAGAGAGGAGGAGCCCGCGGGAGAGGAGCTTGTTGCCGCCGCTGCCATGGCTTCCTTGCCGTCGCCGTGGTTGGGTAGTCACCGGAGGGAGCCGTCGCTGTCAGCGCCGCCGTCGGGGTTACCGCCGCCTCTGCCGCCGGAGAACACCTCTGCCGCCACTGAGATCTGCTGCCGGTAAGGTTTTAAGTTGGTTTTTGCTTTCTTTGAATTTCCGGGAGCTTAATCATCGCTGTATGTTTGTTTCAGTCGCCGTTGCCGGAGTTCTGGTCGCCGCTGCCGTTCGAGGTGGCTGCCGGAGCTGCCGCTAAACCAATTCAGCGACTGCCGCTGTTTCATTTTCTTAGTTCGGTAAGTATTTACGTTTCGGAAAGCCGTGTTAATATTCTGTTATGTTTGGTTATAAACTCTGAGATTCTGGTAACGTAGGGTTGTGTTTTGAGCATTGCATGTTGCTTTTAAGTTGCTGTGAGTGCTGCAAAAGTGATCAGGGACTGAGTTTGCGGTTGCTGTTGGTTTCGGGTTAAGAGAAATGGTTTCGTTGACGCATTTTAAGTTATGGTTTCGACGAGTCGAGGTAGGGATTTTTCTTAAAATCTAATTTATATTACAGAGTTGTGATAAATAGATATTAATGTGAGAGAACATATGCCTGTGATTATAATTGTCTTCTAAATGTGGTTGTTTGCTGGACTGAATGACTGATTGCTTGACTGCTTGAGTAGTTTGTGATTGCTGAAAAGAAATTAGTTTGAAAGGTTATTTAGTTGATTATTATGAGAAATGGCTTTTCTTGGTTTTGAAGCTATTTTTGATGATGTAAAGGAATTGGCTTTGGAAATGGTTTAATTTTGAGTTAGTGACTTTATAAATGACTTAGTATTTGAGCTGATCTGATTTTAAAAAGAGATTTATTATGGGCACTGATTCGCTTGAAAATTATTTGATATTGAAACTAGCCGAATCTTGGAAAATGATTGAGGTTTTGGAAAGGTTTGAGAAATGTTTGGATGGGACCCGAAAAGGGTGGCAGAATCCGAGTTTTAGAGGAGATGCTGCCGAAATTTTATAAAATTAGAAGTTTCATTTGAAGTAGTTATTTTAAAAGGTTTAATTTTAAACATTAAATGATGATTTAAGAATACTTCATTTATCAAAGGAAAAATTATGTTTTGGATTGAGAATTGTTAGTGAACAAAATGGAAAGAAGGATGATGCGGATTGATTTGAAATATGATTTTTGAATGAATTTAGAAATGGATATGGATTGACGAATGATGATAATATTGAGAATGGCTTAGATATTGATGAATGATGAATGAATTATTTATATGGCTTATGAATTTGAAATATCTGAGATACGAGGTTCCCTGGATTAAGTGCCGTGGCTTGCCACCACGTGTACCAGGTTGAAAACTCGATACTCTGTTGACCCTACGACGTAAGTGTGACCGGGCACTATATAAATTCCCGGGAATGTTACCCCCATTGAGTAATATTGATTATTTGAGAAAAAGCTATGCATAGACTCTTGGGGATGCACGTCGGGGGACAGTCTAAGGACAATTCAGACTTGTCGGGTTGGCTGGATAACCGACAGATGAGCCTCATCAGCCATAGGACAGGCATGCATCATATGCATTTGTATGCTTTGCTTGGGTTTGAACTTGTTTTGGTTTGCCTAATTGCTAAACTGTTCTTAACTGCTACTTGAACACTTTGCTGTAATTGCTACCTACTTGTGCTTTCCTTGTTTGTCTTGCCTGTGTTTGTCCTGGTGTGCTACATTTAAGAATGAACTTTGGTGCTGAATTAATGACTGTGTTGTTTGATTGTGTGGTTGGGTTCTGATTGAGATTTGCTTATGAGAAAAGAAAGACTTTGAATTTCTGAAAATGTTAAACATTGCCTCTTTGAAAAGGTTTTAAACGATTAGCTATTGAATTTTAGAAGTATTTATAAGACAATGATAATCACAGAATCTGAAAACAGTTTTCTTATTGAATATCTTCTTATGACAACTTTGAAACTCCGTGGTGAGACCGTGTGGTTAGGTTCTCACCCCCCTACAGCTTTACTTTTTCAGGAACCGGATGAAGAAGCGTTGAGAAGAGTTATACTGCGTTTGGTTGATATGTTGTTGTATTAATTAGATTATTTTATTCCCTCGTCTTTGTTATTACAAATTTGTAAGAGGGATAGGAATTGTATGTTCTATATGTATATTATATTATGGGTTATTATGTAAGGAGTCTTGTATATGAATCTATGCCTGTTTGTATTTTTATTAAGATAAAGTATTTATTTCCGGTTTTTAAGGAAATCAGCGATACAGTGTCGAGTCACAGGCTCCTATTTTAGTATTTAGTATGTAAAGTAGTCGTAATACTCCTTGCTATCAGAGTAGCGCAGCCGGAAGCGTGATTTCTGATAGTGAGGGTGTTACACTGTAGACGCAAGTGCGTCCATTCATATCGGACTTGAGGAAGTATCACCGTCTTTTGATGATTATACATTTCTTTAAGGTCTTTCCACAGATCTGCAGGATCTTTTAATGTGAGGTATTCATTTTTCAATCCTTCGTCAAGATGACGACGAAGGAAAATCATGGCTTTGGCTTTATCCTTCTGGGATGCATTATTTTCAACCTTAATGGTATCTCTAACATCCATTGAATCAAGATGCATTTCAGCATCTAGTATCCATGATAAATAGTTGTTTTCAGATATATCAAGAGCATTAAATTCAAGATGAGAGAGTTTCGACATAATGAAAATTGTTACCTGGGTCTTCCTAAAAAGTTGATCAGAGTCTTGTGCTAATAACGTGTTGTAAAATAAATATAAAATAAAAAGTATAAGTAGAAGATTCTAGTACCACAATTACTATCTCAATATAATAAAGATGATTAATATATTTATTAATATTATATATAAAGAGTGAGAGAGAAAAATATTCAAAAATACTTGTAAAATAAAGTAAAAGAGAGACTTGTATTAATAATATAAAGAGATAGAGAAGATTTTATTGCTTGTGTGTGTATTATGGCTCAGGTATGTGCCCCCTATTTATACATGTATAGAGGGTTTATTTTCAACGTTCATTTAAGTTTATTCTTTCTTGGGAATGTGAGCTCCATATAGAAAATAGGCATCCACGTCTCATTCTTATCACAACAATGATAATTTAATAGCACAATACATATCCAAAAGTTGAGAATGAAAACAAGTAAAAAGTAAAACTATTACATATCCCACACATTTTTTTCATGCATCAATGGCATCATCATCAACAGTTATTAGATACTAAATAGTGACTAATTCCTCCTCCATACCAGAACTTTGTAACTTTGGCCTCCATGCCTTTCAAAGTCATGAGTTAGTTGAGGAAATATCCGGCAAAGAATTTTGTCCAGAAATTGACAATAGCGCATCCTCCATCTCTTCCAAAACAAGAGGGATCCAAAGACAATTCCAAGCCCAAAAACCAATCCCATTTTTGCACTCACAAGATTCCAATGAACTTCACAAGCTAGGCTTCCACATTGTGGCATTTCAGGTGGTGGCAGTGCATGCATTCCATGATTTAGACTTTTGGTTAGTGGGGGTCCATACAACCCATCATTTCCTTCAAATGAACTTGCTTCAAATGACTGCAGCTGAGTACCTGTTGGGATCTTACCTGTCAGATGATTAAAGGAGAGGTTCAGATATGATAGGAAGTTCAAATTGGCAAGCTCTGTGGGAATTTCTCCTTCCAATGAGTTCATTGACAGGTCTAATGACTCAAGCTGATTCAAATTCCCTATAGAAGATGGAATTTGACCTGAAAGAGCATTGTGTGACAAGTTAAGCAAATGTAGTGCTTTGAAATCCATTAACTCCTTTGGTATTGGCCCTTCAAATTGATTGTATGAGAAATCAATTAAAGTGAAGATTGTTAGGATTTTAACTAACTCTATTTCTTGACCCTTGCTTATGACCATTACTGAATCCTGAACATCTGTAGTGCGAAGTTGAAAATCAAGATGTTCTGCCTTAGATTGAGCTTCTCCCTCATTAGACATCATGACTTTTCAATTTGTGAACCATATTCCAGGTAGTTTACCACTAAAGCAATTAAAGGCCACATCAACAATTTGAATCATTTTCCAAACTCCACTCTCTTTTTCACATCTCATTGGGCCATGGAATTCATTGTTCCGCAAGATTAGGATGTGAAGTGCAGATATATTTCTTAGAAAGCAAGGAAAGCCCCCAGTTATCTTGTTTCTTCCAATGTCTAATACATCTAAGGAATCACAATGTGCCAGAGAATTTGGAAGTGGCCCTGCTAATTGATTCCCATTGAAAACAATAGTCCTTAGAGAACAAGAACTCGGAAATGTATTAGGAATATGGCCTGTCAGGTTGTTACTCCCTAGATTCAATATCCAAAGGGTCTCACCTATCTTCATTAAACAATGGGGAAGTTCTCCAGATATTTTGTTATGAGAAAGGTCAAGAACTTCAAGCATTGAAGCATTACACAAGGAATGAGGGATGCTGCCATGAAAACTATTGTTTGCGAGAGAAAGATAAAGTGAACGAGACATGTAATAACCAATGTTTACCGGGATAACAGAGCTAAAATTGTTGCTTGAGAAGTCCACAATGGAAGCAAGTTGAAGAAAATCTCGGATTGGCCCTTGCAGTTGATTGTGCAAATTATGAGTAAGGTTTTCAAAATTAGTTAGAGAATTGTGAGAGACATTAAGAATGGAAAGCCCATCTAGTCTCCAAATCCAGTTGGGTACTATTCCTTGAATCTGGTTATATGAGAGATACATATCATATAATCCAGATTGGTATTTCAAGAAAGCAGGGAAAGTTTTCAAGTTGCAGAATGCCAAGTTTAGAATTCTTAACGGTGGAAAGATGGAAAGCAGAACATTTGTAACAATCACATTATCTATCATGTTGAATGAAAGGTCTAACATAGATAAGTTTCTGTTTAGAGCAAGTGCATCTATCAGCATTGGCCCACTAAACTTGTTTGAGGAAAGATCAAGTTCATGAAGTCCACTAAATTGGATAGATAGAGGCATTGGTCCCGACAATTTATTCTTGCTTAAACGGAGATGAACAAGCCCTCTAGGTTGGAAGATAGTTGGTGGTATAGTCCCTGATAGATTATTGCAACTTAAATAAGGAAGTATAGATTTGAGGAAAACACATGTGTGGACTCTTCCAATTTACTGAACTGGTTGTTGGAAAGGTCAACCACTTGCAACGATGGGATCATGAAAAGAGATGAAGGGATGATGCCACTAATTGAATTGTGACTCAAGTTAATAATGGAAAGATTTTGCATTCCTTCAAAAAGAGCAGATGATGGAATTGCACCTACAAAGTTGTTATGTGATTGTTACCTGATTATTTCTTTATCAATAATAGGTTTACCATTGTAATTATTTTTTAGTGAGAGTACATAAAAAGTACATAGTATATAAGGTGTAATAACTTAACAAATATTTTTTAAGGGGATTTTTCATTCTCTCCAACAATGAGAAGAACTTATTTCTCTCCCTCTCTTAATCCCTTCTGGTTCATCAAACCATCAACATCACAGCTTGAACAGCTTAGTGCATGAGATTTTCTTCATGGTGTGGTGAGCGTGGAGAGCAACCAAGCTGTGAATCAAATTATTAAAAAAAAAGTTGTGAATTGAGATCAATCCAATTTTGCCATTTTCTTTCTATCCCTAATTTTTCTTTCGACATTTTCTTTCCCCCATTCTTACCTCTTCCTTCAAACTCATCCAATAGAGTTTGATGAGATGCTATTTCGCAAGATTCTTTCTTGGTGAACATAGATGTTCCGATCAACGAATTTGAAGGAGAAGATCTGAATCCCTATCACTCTGTGATTTATTGATTTCTCAAAATGGCAAACATGGCAAACAGATTCTCCCATTGCAGAGGTCGTGGAGCTATTGGCTTGCTCTCATTGCAACAAGCAAGGCCACATAGAAGATGTATGCTATAAGAAGCATGGGTACTCCTCCCATTTCTATCAATGGCAGCAACATAACACCACCATCAATCATGTGATCACTGAGGGGGCATGACTCAGTGACAAATAATTCCAGCTCAATTGTCTCCAAGAGAACACTAGAATATCAAGATCTGGATTCACTCCAGAGCAAAGATTTGCCTTGTTAGAGTTGATCAAAGATAAAAGTGTGCAGCAACAACCTCATAATGCAAATCAAATTTTGACTAATTCCTTTCAAACTTCCACTCCAGGTAAAACCATTGCATTATATTTTAATGCGAGAATTATGAGCATTATCACTCCAAAATCTGCACTATGGGTCATTGATTCGGGTGCAACAGATCATGTGACTTTTGACTTAAAAGATTTTGCAAATTTTCAAAATATTGATCCAATCAATGTGATATTGCCAAATGGGACCAAAACTGTTAGCACCATCATTGGCACAATCACATTCTCTAAAAAAAATTTTCTCAAAAATGTTTTATACATTCCTTCTTTTGATTTTAATCTGATATCTGTGTCAAAGTTAACCTCAAACTTACATTGTCAACTGTTAATCAATGATAAGTGTTGTGAGATACAAGATATATCCACATAAAAAATTATTGGCATTGCTGAGTGTATAGAAGGGTTATATACAATGAGTAGAGAACCAGAATTCTCTCACTTTCCCCCTCTTCCAACAAAGCAAGCTTCATTGGCGGCAACTACGACTACTACTCATCCCACTACACCTTCACACAGTGAGTACAACAACATTTGGCATCTTAGATTAGGACACATACCCATGCATAAATTGATTTTTCTGAAGAAGTGTTATCCTTTTATAGATTGTATTGCTTCAAAATTTTCTTGTGATTCATGTCATTTTGCAAAACAAAAGAAATTATCTTTTAATCTTAGTACAACTAAAATAAAAGATTGTTTTGACTTAGTTCATATGGATATCTGGGGTCCTATTTCTGTCCCTTCCAATGAAGGACATATGTATTTTTTGACTGTGGTGGATGGCAAGAGCAAATTCACTTAGATTTTTTTTATGAAAACCAAATCTGAAGCATCACAATTGGTTATTAATTTTGTGAATTTTGTCAGAGTACAATTTGAAAAACAAGTTAAGTGTATAAGGACCGACAATGGGCCAGAGTTCACTCTAAAATCCTTTTTTGCATCAACTGGAATTTTACACCAAACTTCTTGTGTAGAAACACCAGAGCAAAACGGGATTGTAGAGAGAAAACACCAGCATATTTTAGGTGTTGCTAGAGCACTGTTATTTCAATCAGAAATTCCACATTGTTTTTGGTAATACGCAGTTGCTCACGCCATTCACCTAATTAATAGGCTGCCCAGCACTAACCTGGATAATGCTAGTCCTTATAAGCTTTTGTATGGTAACTTACCTGACCTTTCATATTTAAGAGTACTTGGTTCTCTTGCATATGCCTCCACATTAACAAATTCAAGAACAAAATTAGACTCAAGAGCCAGAAAAACAGTTTTTCTTGGTTTTAAATTAGGAACAAAGGGTTTTCGACTTATTGATTTAAAATCAAAGGAAATTTTCATATCCAGAAATGTAGTTTTTTATGAAACTCATTTTCTATTTTTACATTCCACTAGCACTGACATTTCTGTGGTACCCATTTGTACTCCACAATGCATTGATCTTTTTCAATATGATACACCATCCACACATCATTTGCAATCACCCACATATACCACACTCATAGATTTAAATGAACATTTTTCAAGCTCAATGCACTCACCAATTTTCTCACACACCATTGCACCCATTACCGCACCACACACTAACAATGCACCTGCATCACAACACTCTGACATCACACATGACTGCATTACTAGAAAGTCTAAAAGAGTCAAGAAACCGCATGCTTATTTAAAGGACTATCATTGTATGACAACCCACACAGCTCACTCTAGCAACGTTGCCAACTCTAACTCTTTATATCCTATCTCACAACACTTATCATATGATAAACTAACCCCAAAATATAAGTCACTTTCTCTAGCCATCACCTCAAATCAAGAACCTAGCACTTATGAGGAAGCTGCTGCACATGAATGTTGGAGAAAGACAATACAAGATGAATTGACAGCTCTAGATCAGAACAGAACTTGGTGTCTCACTGAACTCCCAAAAGACAAGAAGGTTGTGGGTTACAAATGGGTTTTTCGGGTAAAATTCAATCTCGATGGCACCATAGAGAGGCACAAAGCGAGGCTAGTTACAAAAGGATTCACTCAAGTGCAAGGAGTAGATTATGGTGATACTTTTAGTCCAGTTGTCAAAATGACTACCCTACGAGTAATGTTAGCATTAGCAGCGGCAAAGAAATGGCATTTGAAACAGCTGGACATCAACACTGCCTTCCTTCATGGAGATTTGGACAAGGAAGTTTATATGAAGATACCACCTGGTTTGGCTGTGTCACAACCAGATTTGGTTTGTAAATTGCAAAAATCTCTATATGGGCTTAAGCAAGCAAGCAGGCAATGGAACATTAAGCTCACTCAGACTCTTGTGGATGCTGGTTATAAACAGATTTTTGATGATCATTCACTCTTCATCAAGAAACAATCTGAAAGCTTCACTACCATTCTAGTATATGTTGATGACTTGGTTTTAACCGGGAATGAAATTGGTGAAATCAATTCCATCAAGCAAGATTTGGATGACAAATTCAAAATAAAGGATCTTGGTGATCTCAAATACTTCTTGGGAATGGAAGTAGCACGCTCTAACTTTGGAATTCACATTTATCAGCGGAAGTACACCATGGACCTTCTCAGAGATTTTGGTTATCTAGATTGCAAGCCTCTCTCTACTCCATTTGATTATAGTCAGAAACTCTCAAAGGAATCAAGTACCATTTTAACAGATAACACTGTTTACAGACAGCTCATCGGCCGACTCCTTTACCTCACAAACACTAGACCCGATATCTCTTATGCTGTGGGACATTTGAGCCAATTTTTGGACTGTGCAACCACTTCTCACCTACAGGCTGCTTTTTCGTGTACTCCGATATTTAAAAGGCCGACCTGCAACTGGTCTCTTCTTCTCCTCTACTTCTAATCTGCATCTCACTGGATTTGCCGACGCTGACTGGGCTACCTGTGCCGATACTCGTCGCTCCGTTTCCGGTTATTGTTTCATGCTTGGGAACTCGCTCATTAACTGGAAGAGTAAGAAGCAAACCACAGTTACCAAGTCCTCTGCAGAAGCTGAATATAGGTCTCTTGCTGTTGCCACTTGTGAAGCTAGTTGGTTATCTTTCTTAATGGATTTCATTGGCTTGCCGCTTCAAAAGTCTATCACTCTATTCTGTGACAACCAGTCAGCCATTCACATTGCCAATAATCCCATCTTTCATGAAAGAACTAAACACATTGAAGTGGACTGCCACATTATTCGTGAAAAGCATTTGTCTGGTCTCATTCATCTTATGCCAGTTCTTTCCAAGGATCAACTTGCTAATTTTCTTACCAAAGCTCTATCACCGGGTCCTTTTCTTGCTAATGTTTCCAAGCTAGGATCGTTAGATTTACACAATTCTAGGTTGCAGGAGGGTGTTACCTAGATTATTTCTTTATCAATAATAGATTTACCATTGTAATTATTTTTTAGTGAGAGTAAAATAAAAAGTACATAGTATACAAGGTGTAATAACTCAATAAATATTTTCTAAGGAGATTTTTCATTCTCTCCAATAATGAGAAGAACTTATTTCTCTTCCTCTCTTAATCCCTTCTGGTTTATCAAACCATCAACATTACAGCTTGAACAGTTTAGTGCATGAGATTTTCTTCAGTGATAAATCCATTTCCTTGAGTTCTGTGAGGTTTGACAATGAAGTAGGTATTGTTCCACTAAAGTTGCAGTTATAAAGATGCAATATTGATAAATGCACCAAGTTACCAATAGAAAGGGGAAGTCCTCCAGAGAACTTTGTGACTTAAATCAAGAGCAATGACACGAGCATTATGATCACAGGTTACACCACTCCAATCGCAGCATGCAATACTTTCATTCCATGAATTGAGCTTTGTGGGATGTTGATGGTCGAACGTGAGGTTGTTCTTGAATTGCAGCAAGAAGGACCTCTAATCATCGAGACAGAGACCAGAAACCACATGACCGGGACACGTGCAAAGGATGATTGATATCACCAATAACAATAAGACAGGTTGAACCTTCATTGCAGACAATGACTCTCAACACTATGAGAAGAAGAATACAATTATTATAGTAAATGCGCTTTCAAATAAGGACAAGTAAGTAGCTCAATCTATGAAATGCTTTGTAATGTTTTGGTGTTTGGTACTGCAATTGGTGATGCTAACATGAATTTATTTATAGTGCAACTCCAATGCACCTTCTCAGAAACTCTCGTGCCAAAATTTCCACATGACTTTTTTCTTTTTTCATTCTGGTGATGACTTGTGCGGATCTCTATAATGTTTTTTAGTTTTTACATTATTTGACACGTTCGTCGATCAATCAATCTTGTGATCATTTATTTCGGCTTTTGACAATAATAAAAGTAGTTGGAGAAAGAAAGGTTCATGAAGAAAGGTTCATGTTTTTCCATAGCTCTTAATTATTCGTACCACTTGGTTTTTATACAGCTCACAAAATGTTTCATCATGCCATGTTTCCTCACAAACGGGTTTGGACAAATTTTTGTTGTGTCTTACGGTATTTTTTAGCTCAATAGGTCAATGACTAATTCGTTGTGTATTTGAGTAGGTCAATGACTAATTTATTATGTATTTAAACTATATTTAAGGATTTACAGTTGATTAATAATAGATTGCTGCACAACAGAAAATTTGAGGGTAATTTTTTTTATATTGATTAAATATATGTGTAATACATTGTTATTGGAAGATTAGGTGTTTTTTTATATGGTGTTTTATTCAAATCGAACGGTCCGATTTGTTTGATGAAAAAAAATAAACTACAAATCGGAGGGTCCGATTTGTTTGAAGAAAAAAATAAACTCCAAATCAGAGTGTCCGATTTGTATTTTTTATTTTTTTTTTATTTGTTAAAATAAAAATCAAATGGTCTGATTTTAACATTAAAAATTTTTTTATTTTCAAAATCACAACTCGGACCATCCTATTAGAATTTTTTTTTTTCTAAACTCAAAACGGACCATCCAATTTCTACTAAAACACTACTGACACCACATGTATGGAAAGCATCCCTCATCTCCATAGTATTGTATCACTCAATCCTCTCCTCTATATCAAAAATAAAAAACGCAAAAATTTGAAACCTCCACTTATTTCATTACTAAACTAATTTAAATTAGTTTGGCTTTGATTAATTTGGCGATGAAGGAGTAAAAGGAGAATACGAATCAAACTTACTTCGTTTAACTCTTTGCTTTGGCTCTTTATAAGTATTCAAATTGCTGTTAAATTACGGTTTTAAAATAATTTAGTCACTCGATTAGATATAGTTAATTCGAAAAATTTTATCCTAAATTTTATTGAATATAATTTTTATATACTAACAATCTAAGAGAATTTTATATATACATACATTTAATTATGTATTATTAAATTATTAAAAGTAATTAATTATAAAAAAATTTACTATGCAAAAAATTATTTAAATATATAAATTTAATTAGATAATTATGTAAAATTTTGTTCACTTATAGTCTAATCACAAATACAATTATTATGTTGTGTTTGTTAGTTGAGACATAAACACTAATTATTAGACACGTGGTGCATGTTTATTGTTTATTTGCTGAGATATAGATTTGAATGGATACGATAGTATACAAATACACATAAAATACATATATTTAACATTTTTTCTTAAAGTTGAGACACAGAAATACAATGCATAAAACATAAAATTTAACCTTTTATTTTTAATTATTTTTAAAATTATCAATTGTATTTTCGTATCTTCTTTTTACTTTTTATTCTCTCTCCAGTCTCCTCACATCTTTTTAAAAAAAAAAAATTGATATTTAATTGATATATATATATATATATATTATAAAATTTGTATATTTTTATATCTATATATCTTTGTGTATTTGTATGTGTTTTAAAGACACTAATCAAAGACAACTATCTAGCTATATATCTGCCTAGAATACTAAAAGCCACAACCGTTGGGGGAAAATAACATTTATTCATTTATTATCATTTAAATTTACTTTGTTCAAAATATAAAACAAATATAACTTGTTACCCAAATATACAAAATAAACCAAACGGATTGCAAGGGAGAAAGAATAGATTAATCCTACGCAATCAAAACACAGAGAAAAATATCACTTTGGATTCATTTCCTCCTAATTTCATCCGATTACACCTTTAACACTAATAATTTGAATTGGTCACTGACAATCTTTTATAGGTTGTCTTTTTCCAGAAGCTGCAACCACAAAAAAAAAAGTACATATGATCCTTACCAAACAAAATTAAAATACGATAAATGTTATAAAACCAACACTTTTTATTAATATTTTATTTATTATTATACTATTAAAATTTAAGATTTAAATTTAATATAAAAATATTTTTATTGACTAAATATTAATTAAAAATAACAAAATTTATTAATTATATAATATTATTTTTATACTAATTTGTTATTTTTAATTTTAGAATTTTTATTAATAACATCAATATTTTGCATAGTATTTATTGAGAAAAATGTTATGTGAGAATCAGAATCATTATTAGCATCTTTTATAGAAAAAAATTTAAAGATCAGTAATTTTAATTTATATTGACTAATATTTTTAGACAATAATTTAATACTTTTAATTTAACAGTTTAATATTATATTTTTAATCAATAATTTTTAATATTATTAATTAACTATTGATTAATAATAATAAATTATACTGAATTTATAGCATTATTTTTTTATATTTAATATTCAATTTAACTCTCCTAGCTATTATGGGTCCTCCTCATGGAAATGATTAATTAGTTCAATAATGGTGATTGCTCGTCGTAACTTTCAGTGTTTCAGTCAATCCTCTAGTCAACTAAGCCCAACCTTCAAGTCACCTTTCCCGTCAACTTTGGGATAACTGGAAAATTGAACACTAGTCTTTACTGTACTGCAATAGTCATCAATATATAGACATATAGTACTACATTCTAAGAAAAAAAAAGTATTTTCTTTTCTACACGTTAGTTATCAATATATATTAAGGGATATAAATTTAAAATAATGTTAAAAAATAATTAAAATTAATACTTTAATTTAAATAGCATATTAAAATAAGTATAACCGTAAAAATCTTAAAATATAATTATATATAAAGTATTATAAAATAATTAAAAAAATATGAATAATAAAAATAATAAAAATGTGTTTTTTCGTCAATTTATTTTAAAAATACAATAAATATTTTTATTTTGTATTTAATTATCTAATAAATTTATTTTTAAATAAATAGATTATGTATGATATATAAATATGTCAAATAGGATAACATTTAAATAGTTTGTACCTTAAAATTGGTTATGATAATATTATTGTGACATTTTTAATGTAGATATTTATTATATTTAATTAATATTTTATATTTCTATTGAATAATAATATGTAATAAAATAGTTAATTATGAGAGCTATGATTTTAATTTTTAGTTTTGCCAAATAATTAAAATTAATAATGTAATATTATTAGAGAAAGAAACATCACTTAAATTTAATGCACAAAAATTTAGTATTAATTTTTATGTAATAAAAAGGTGAAAATTCATGTATAGATAATTTTATGTGAAGTTAAAAGTTGAAAATCCTTAAATAATTTGATTAATTTGACTAAATTTTCATCTAACGATTTTTAATTATTAACTTCACGTAAAATTAATTTCATCTGAATTTTCACGGCTAAAAATTTTCATCTGAACCTACTATAATGAGAAAGGCTTCCACCTTAGAGTTCTATACTTCTTTCCTCCATGATGTTCATACACAAAATCAAGCTGAGGGACAATCTTATAAAGCACACCATCAGCTTTTTCAGAAAACCACAACCTCCATCTCTTCCAAAAAATGAGTGGCATGATGAACATCCCAAATCCAAAAGTAAACCCTAATTCCACACTCAAGATAGTCCAATCAATTGAACTACCATGATCGAAATCAGTAGTTTTAGATGCAAGTGGTGGCAACAGCCCACAGCCTTGAGTCAGCGGAGGTCCACATAATCCTTCATTGCCTGCAAATGAATCCGCTTCAAATGATTGAATTTGAGTACCTGTTGGAATTCTCCCCACAAGATGATTATATGAGAGATTCATGATGGCAAGAAAAGATAAGCTTGCAAGCTCGGTTGGAATTTCGCCTTTAAGCGAATTCATTGACAAGTCTAAAGACTCAAGATTTCTTAAGTTGCTTATATTTGAAGGGATATGGCCTGAGAAAGAATTTTGTGACAAGTTAAGAGCATGCAAGCCTTTGAAATTCGTGATCTCTTCTGGTACTGACCCTTCAAAATGGTTGGATGAGAAATCCAATGAAGTGAAGGCAATGAGAATCTTTACCAGCTTCATTTGTTGACCTTTGTTCACAATTGTAACTGAATCTTCATACCTACCAATACCATATACGCCTTCCATGACATGAGAGACAATGTGGTCCACCACAAAAAGTGGTTCCACGGCAACAAGCTTAGCAAATTTCATCTTATCAGCATTGCTGAATTCTGTGGTTAAAATCCCAAAATTCTGTATAAGATTAATGTTATCAAACAAACCAAAAGATAAATGCCCAAACCGTGATCTATCTTCATCATGCATCAACGCTTTCCAACTTCGCAGAAGCGAAGATGGCAACAAGCCACTAAAGTTGTTGGAGGCTAGGTCAAGAATTTGAAGCTTCTCCCAGTTGCCAGTGCTACTAGGACATTCAATATGCCCATGAAATTTGTTTGACCTTAAAATCATGACTCTCAGTGTCAAAATGTTCTTCAAGAAGCAAGGAAAAGTATCAATTAATTGATTCTTTCCAAGATTCAAGACTTGTAGATTTTGACAATTTGTCAAAGATCTTGGAACGGTTCCATCTAAAAGATTTCCATTAAAATCTAGAAACCTTAGAGCACAAGATGTTGGGAATGTGTCTGGTACATGGCCACTGAGTTCATTCCCAGCAAGACTTAATACTCTCAAAGATCTGTCACTTGTTGCCAAACACTTTGGAATCTCGCCGGTGAAGCGATTATCCGAAAGATCAAGCAATCGAAGAAATGTCATATTACAAAAGGATTCATGGATTTCTCCATGAAAACTATTGTTTGAAAGATACAAATTAACTACGTTTGGAATTTGGTTACCAATGTCTGCTGGAAAGAATGAGCTGAAATTGTTGTTGGAGTAATCCAAGGAAACAATGCTCTTTGTGAAAATGGGGGCTGTCCCTTGCAATTGGTTTCCATGAAGGTCAAGCAGGAATAAATTTGAACCAAGGTTTTGGAAAGGCCCTTCCATACCTTCCAAAAAGTTATTGGAAAGATTTAGGGCCATCAAAAATTCAAATTTCCAAATCCAATTGGGTATGATTCCTTCAATTTGGTTGTTGGATAAGTCAAGGTAAAGCAAAGTGGACTGATTTCTCAAGAAGGAAGGAAATGCATCCAACTTGCATGAAGCCAACAAAAGATTGTAAAGCATGGGGAAGTATGAGAAATCTTGATCATATGTAACATTTGCACCAACAACTGACAAATTGTTGTGAGAGAGATCAAATGTTTTTAACTTTGGTAGGCTCCGAATATTGTCCAACTTTATTGTGCCATTGAACTTGTTTGTTGAAAGCTGAAGCAAAAAGAGTCTTTTGAGTTGGAAAATAGATGGGGGAATTGGACCTTGAAAATTGTTTCCACTCAAATCAAGCATCTCTAAAGATGAGGAAGAACAATTTGGTAGTTCCTTTAATGGGCCTTCAAATCTATTGTAGGAGAGAATGAGTTGTTGAAGAGATGGAAGTGCAAACAAAGTTGAAGGAACTCTTCCATCGAAAGAGTTATCTCCTAAATCAACTCTCACAAGATTTGCAAGGCCATTAAAATGGGTGGATGGAATTGTACCACTAAAGTAATTATGATTGAGAGCAAAACTCCTAAGAGCATTGGACCTATTGAAAGATGGAAGAGGGCCAGTGAAATTATTGAATGACAAATCTAGATAAACTAGATGGGTAAGATTTGACATTGAGTTTGGAAGTGTCCCATTAAACTGGCAATTTGATAGATCCAATGTTGATAGTTTCCTCAAGTTGAGAAGAGATTCTGGTAGTGGTCCAGAAAAATTTGTATGACTGAGGTTCAAGTAGTTGAGAGATGCTAATTGATATGGGATATTTTGTGGTAGGAAACCATTAAGTCTTTGATTATCAGATAAATCAAGAACTTGAAGGGATGATAATTGGAAGATATTTTTTGGAATTTCTCCCACAATACTAGCATTTGACAAATTCAAATACCTCAGATACTTCAAGTTTTGGAACTCAGAATAAGTTCCAAATTGGATGAACCCATTAGAAGCCAAATTCAAACTTTGCAAAAATTGCATGTGGAAGAGACTGCTAAAGTTACCTCCAGAGATAGATTCTTGGCTTAAGTCTAGTGCTATAACATGTCCCTTGTTACAAGAGACCCCTTTCCAGTGGCAGCAATCATGAACATGGTTCCAATGAATTAATTTTTTGGACTGATTTTGGTTATATGTGAGGTTGTTCTTCAAATGGAGCAGCAGAGATTGCTGATGATCAAGACAATAATGGGCAGTGGCTAAATTGATAGTGATAGTCAAGTCCACTAGACACAGCAAGGATATGAAGTAAAACCATGAGTTTGGGGTGGTTCTCATCATATAGAAGGCAATGTGTGAAAAATGTTTTGGTGGTGATAAAGATGGTTTTTGCTTTTCAGTTTACGTTACTACTTCCTTTTATAGATTTCATATAGGGAAAGTTATAGAATATTTATACAATGTGTACAATGGAAGTTTAGAGAGTGAGCGCTAGATCTGAAAGGTCAAGAGTTCGAGTTTTGGTGAACCCCAAAATTAGTTTAAGTTTTTGGGAAGATGTTTATTATTGCTAGTACTCAGATGATTATTCTAGATAGTATGAGAGATGTTCATTTTGTAACTCAATAGCCTATTGTACACATTGTACAAATAGTTAGTTTAAGTTTTTGGGAAGATGTTTATTATCGCTAGTACTCAGATGATTATTTTAGATAGTATAAGAGATGTTCATTTTGTAACTCAATAGCCTATTGTACACATTATACAAATAGTCCATTGTCTCCCTAGCAGAATCCTTTCATATATACCACTTATGAATATTGTAATAAGTTTAGGACCAACCTTTGTATGTTGAAAATTCTTCAAATAAATTTGAGAGACATATTAAATGGCCAAAACTATTAGGTAACATGCACCGATCGATGAACATTAATTCTATGAGCAATATTTCTATTAAATGGTCGAAAACTATATTAAATGGTCAACAGCTACTTGTATATAGTTTTGGGTTCGGTAATTTTTAGAAAAATAATAGTATAATACCGTTATTTACTAAGATATGGTATTTAAAATTCGTCTTTGGCGTATTGTATTTTTATAAATTAAAAAATAATAGAAAAGACAATTCACCATTTTAAAATGTTAAAAATAAAAAAATAATTTTCGTCAATGAATTCACATTTTCAAAAATTTAAAATATAAAAAACACAATTTAACGTATCGATAAAATTACTTTTTAAAAATTAAAAGATAATTTTTTTAGGAGAATTCACTTTTTGAAAATAAAAAAAAAAATGACAATTCATCTCCATCAAATTCGTTCTTAGCAGATTCGACTTATCTTTGTATTTTTAAAAGTTGTCAACCATATTATTTTTTAATATGGGTGGCAATGGATAGGGTAGGGTAGGATTTAGAGTCAACCATAATTCTATCCATTGTTAACTTGTGGGTACTCGACTTTACTTGCGGGTTACAAAAAAGATGTAAATTATTATATAATTTTTGATAATTTAAAATAGAACTGATTTTTATATAAAAAAATATTAAATTATTAATTAATAATCTTTTTTTTAGTAGCTAAAGATCTTTTGTATTTAGTGAGAAGTTTTTAATTCAACATCTATTTAAAACATATTTTTATATAAATATATAACAAATATAGAATACGGGTTGGTCAGATAAGGTTAAAACTCGACCTACACCTTACTTTACCCGCTGCATATCAGATTGACAACTCTATCCAATTGAATAAGGTCGAATTAAATACCTACGAATAAAATGCATATTGCCACCCTTACTTTTTGGAATTTTACTTCCTAGCAAATCATATAAATTTTTTATATGATTATTGAGCCCAACAGTATACTTATACCATGCGCTAGCTAACAAGTGTTCGAATTACTAAACTTCAACTTATATTTGAAAAAATAGACATATACTTTATTTGTTTGTTAGGATTAATTTTAATTGTTTTGACAATATAAAAAGAAATTCTGTTAAATGATCTCAAGACCTTTTTTTTCTTTGGGATTTGATTAGGTGACATTTTATTCTGTCGATACATCTAGAAAGTCTAATATATATCCTAAATCCTAACTTAGTGTCATCTAATATATCTACACTAGCACTACATTTTCCACTTCATTTTCTCCCTTTCAATTCCTCCACGGTAATAGAAACACAGAGTTATTGACTCCATATAAAGTTTAAGCACATCTAATGATGCCAAGCAAATTATATATATGAGCTTTTTTCTTTTCTCCCTTTCATTCACTTCACCGTAAGAGAAACTCTTGAGAGTAATTGACTCGGTCTGAAGTTTAAGCACATTGATGATGCCAAACAAACTATATTTATGACCCTTCCTTTTTTTTTTTTAATTTTCCTCGCCCAGTTGTTCACAAGGCAACTACATATATTGGCATGTGATGATAGACATATAGTCATAAATGATTATTAAAAATGTAAACTAAAAGTATATCGTTAAATTTATTATATATTATTAATTTTATAATTAAAATATGACATATCTTATTTTCGAATTAATATATAAAATGGTATCTGAAATTTGATTTTCAGTTTAATTTAATTCTTTAATTTTTAATTGATTCAAATTATATATATTATGAAATTTTAAAACGTGATTTAAGTTGGTTTCTCTGTTTATTTTCGTCACAATGCAAAAAAATGACATCATACGATTAAACGATGTCGTTTTACTGTTTGCGCTTAAACTATGTCGTTTTACTATTTCTTCATTACATAAATTGTCAATTGAATCCCCTTCTTCCTTCTCCTCAATTTGACCTGTACATTTCTCTCTCTCTCCCTCCCTCAATTATTGACTATTCTTTTTTCTCTTCCTTCTTCTATTCTTTTTCCTCTTCCTTCTTAATATTTGTTTTTATGTTGTTTGAGAACGAAGAAACTAAAAAACTAGAAAAAAAAACAAATCCTTTTAAAAAGAACAAAACTCAATTCACCATAATCATATAAAAGCAAGGATTCAACACCATAATCATATAAAAATAGTAATAAATCAACACATTATAATCCAATAACTAAAACTAAAAAAAAACTTAAAAAGCTTACCTTATAATGTGAAGGCAGAACGTAGGGAAAAAAGAGAGAGACCAAGCACGGTGATACAAAGACTGGTGAGTGGAAGGTAGCAGCAACGCGAGCAGCGATGCGAGTCCCGCCGGATGAGTACACGGCGACGACGATGAAAAACACACAGTGGCACAGGAGCAAGGAGATGCGACGACACAATGAAGGCGAGCCACGGACGGACGATGACGTAGTGCCAGAGATGCACAGGAGCCGGGACGAGACGCAGAGGAGACGAGGACATGAAAGCAACCGTGCGGTGGGCGATGGCAGATTTATGAGGGTAACCATGTGAGAGAGTGAGTGGGAGGCGAGACGCGATTCGTGAGCACACGATGTGGTGGATCCGGAGAGAGAGAGAGAGAGAGAGAGAGAGAGAGAGAGAGAGAGAGAGAGAGAGAGAGAGAGAGAGAGAGAGAGAGAGAGAGAGAGAGAGAGAGAGGGGTTACTGATCAAATTAAGAAGAATAAGAAAGTGGTCTGTTTGTGTAACGAAGGAATTAAAATGACGTCGTTTATGTGTGAACAACAAAACGTCGTCATTTAATCATGCCACGTCATCTTTCCGGTGGCAGAAATGGACGGAGGGGTCAACTTGAGTTACGCCTTGAAATTTTAAGATACAATTTGGGTCAATTGAAAATTAAATGGCTAAATTGAGTTGGAGGTCAATTTCAGCAGCCATTTTGAGTATTAACTCTGTCACTCCCTCATTACAATTGAAATCAAATATCTTCTTCCAAAATTAAAGAATTTTCCCATCATCTCTCCTTTTTTTTATCTCTCTCATTCCTTCTCCCAATCTATCTCTCATATATCATTATCGATGACTAATTATAAATTCGACAATAAAAATATGCAACATGATATTGTCTAATTACATTTAAATTAAATTAAAATTTAAATATTAAAATTAAAATATAACTATATTTGTATATTATATATTACTAAATACTTTAATAATCAAAATGTATCGTGATAATTTTTTTAGGAGAATTTATTTTTAAAAAATTAAAAAAAAATTGACAATTCATCTCCAACAAATTCGTTTTTAGCAGATTAGTCCTCAACCATATTACTTTTTGAGATTTCACTTCCTAGCAAATCATATAAATTTTTATATGATTATTGAGCCCAACAGTATACTTATATCATGGGAGCTAACAAGTGTTGGAATTACTAAACTTCAACTTATATATGAAAAAATAGACATATAATTTATTTGTTTGTTGGCATTAATTTTAATTGTTTTGACAATATAAAAAGAAATTCTGTTAAATGGTCTCAAGACATTTTTTTTTCTTTGGGATTTGATATATATATATATATATATATATATATATATATATATATATATATATATATATATATATATATATATATATATATATATATGTGACATTTTATTCTGTCAATACATCTTTTAGAAAGTCTAATATATATCCTAAATAGGGCTGGCAATTCATACCCTACCTGCGGGTACCCAATCTGATCCAACCCGTTCGGGTAGGGTAGGCTACTCGACCCGCTGCGGGTAGGGTAGGGTACGGTCCGGGTATGCCTGCGGATAGAATAGGGTACGGGTTTAGGGTGTACCCTATCATACTCTACCCGCACTTCATATATAACACATATTTTATTAAAAATTAGGTATATAGTGAAGGAAGTGAGAGTTAAACCCACAACCTTCCTTGTGTAATAACTTACAATAAGTGAACAACTACTAAACTAGTTAGTTAATTTAGTAATTTAGAGTATTAATTTTTTATTTTTTATGTTATTAATATGTATAAAATTTAAAATGATTGAATTTTATATTTACTTTAAAAAAATTGATATTCTGCGGGTAGGGTAGGATAGAGTAGGGTTTAGAACTTTAGGGTATGGGTAGAATTAGGATTAAGAGATTCTCAACTCGCAAATAGGGTAAGATAGAGTTTTAATAAAATTTTCAACTCGCGAATAAAGTTAGAGTAGAGTCCAAACCTTACCTTATCCTACCCTATACATGGTTAGCCCTAAATTTCTAAATCCTAACTTAGTGTCATCTAATATATCTACACTAGCACTTCATTTTCTCCCTTTCAATTCCTCCCCGGTAAAAGAAACAGTTACGTTATTGACTCCATATAAAGTTTAAGCACATCTAATGATGCCAAGCAAATTACATATATGAGCTTTTTTCTTTTCTCCCTTTCATTGACTTCACCGTAAGAGAAACTCTTGAGAGTAATTGACTCAGTATGAAGTTTAAGCACATTGATGATGCCAAACAAACTATATTTATGACCCTTCCTTTTTTTTTCTTTTTTTTTTTTTTAATTTTCCTCGCCGAGTTGTTAACAAGGCAACTACATATATTGGCATGTGATGATGATAGACATATAGTCATCAATGATTATTAAAACATTCCTCTTACGTTATTAATAATATTTCTGCCAACTTCTACAAATTTTTATTTATAACGATGTTTTATGAAAGTGTCTTTGTAAATGTGTCTAATAAAAATATTTTTTTTATAATTGTGTCAAAAAAAATATATTTATAAATATATTTTTTGAATGTGTCTCTTTATACATATATTTAAAATATAATAATTAATATTATTAGTAATAAGTTGACAGATAATATATTGATACCATATACTTTTCCTTGTTAAAATTGTAAACTAAAAGTATATAGTTAAATTTATTATATTTATTATATATTATTAATTTTATAATCAAAATATACCACATCTCATTTTAGAATTAATATATAAAATGGTTTTTGAAATTTTATTTTTGATTTAATTTAGTCTTCTAATTTTTAATTGACCCAAATTATATATATCATAAAATTTAAAAGCGTGACTCAAATTGATTCTCCATACATTTTCGTCACTGAAAAAATGACGTGACCCGATTAAACAACATTGTTTTGCTGCTCGCATCTAAACTACGTCGTTTTACTGTTCCTTCATTACACAAATTCTCTATTGAACCCGCCTTCTTCTTCCTCCTCAATTTGATCGGTAATCTCTCTCTTTTTCTCTCTTTCTTTCTCTCTCTTCGTTACACAAATCTCAATTGACCATTCTTCCTCCTCCTCCTCAATATTTGTTTTTATGTTGTTTGAAGAAAACTAAAAAACCAGAAAAAAAACAAACCTTTTGGAAAGAATATAACTCAATTCACCATAATCATATAAAAATAGCAACAAATCAACACATTATAATCCAATAACTAAAAGTAAAAAAAAAAAAAACTCAAAAAGCTCACTTTATTTATAATGTGAAGGCAGAACGCGGGGGAAGAAGAAGGAGACCAAGCACGGTGATGCAAAGACTGGTGAGTGGGAGGCAGCAGCGACGCGAGCAGCGATGCGAGCCCCACTGGATGAGGACACGGCAATGACGATGAGAACCACACAGTGACACAGGAACAAGGAGACGCGATGACACACTGAAGGCGAGCCGCGGACGAAGGCGACAACATAGTGCCGGAGATGCACAGGAGCCGAGACGAGACACAGAGGAGACGATGATGTGGAAGCAACCATGCGGTGGGCGATGGTAGATTTGTGAGTGTGACTATGTGAGAGAGTGAGCGGGAGGCGAGACGGAGGAGAGATAGAGGCGAAACGCGACTCGTGAGCACGCAATGTGGTGGATCTGGCAAGAGAGAGAGAGAGAGAGAGAGAGAGAGAGAGAGAGAGAGAGAGAGAGAGAGAGAGAGAACTCCTGATCAAATTAGGAAGAAGAAGAAAGTGGTCAATTTGTGTAACGAAGGAACTAAAATGATATCGTTTAGGTGTGAACAGCAAAACGTCGTTATTTAATCATGCTATGTCATCTTTTACAATTTGGGTCAATTGGAAATTAAAGGGCTAAATTGAGTCGGAGGTCAAATTTTAGTATTAACTCTGTCACTCTCTCATTACAATTAAAATAAAATCTTTTCTTCCAAAATTAAAGAATTCTCCCCTCCTCTCTCTTTCTTTCTATATCTCTCTCATTCCTTCTTCCAATCTATCTCTCATATATCATTATCAATGACTAATTACAAATTCGGCAATTAAAATATACAACATGATATTCTCTGATCTAATTGTATTCAAATTAAATTAAAATTAAAATATAACTATATTATATATTTTTAACTAATTTAATAACCAAAATGTGTCATGATATATCCCTTATAAATCAGTTACATACTATAACTCAGCTCTATACGTTATAGATCAGCCATCAATATTAATATTGTATCAAAACACTCTAAAATACTTTTAATTGCTATCAATATAATTTGAACAAATAAAATAGTCACTTACGCTTACTCCAATTATAAAAGGGATAAGTATAGAAAGGAAAAAGAGTAAGAGATTGATCTAAGAATTATTCATTAAATAGAGCTTATTATTCACACACTAACTTGAGCATTGAATTGAAGTACCTTTTGTAGGTGTTCACTCTCTGTTTTTTTGGTGCCGATGTATAGTTCATCTCAACTGGAAGCTAGAAGATAGCTATAGCCATTGAGGACGAGCTATATACCATAATCAAACCATACAAGAACACGCCACATGACACTCTCTTATTAAAATTAAGAGAAAATATTTTCCTCTAAAATTAGTAAACTCTCTTCCTACATTCTCTTATACCTTTCTCCCTTTTTCTATTTTTCTACTCTAACCTTTCCACTCTTAATAATTTGACAAATTAAAATGTGTCACTAGATAATTTTTCATTACAACTAAAATAAAATTTTTTCTTCCAAAATTAACAAAACTCACTCTCTCATTCTTATTCTTTATCTTTCTCTCTTCTCTCATTCTCTGTTTTTCTCTACCTTTTTGTTCTACAAAAAATAAAATTAACAACATAATATCATTCAAATAAATAAAGATATTATTATATGCATATTTTTTTATTTAGTTTTAAATTTTTATTGCTTATCTTTCTAATCCATATTTTCACTTCTATTTCTTCAAATATTTATTACATATAGTTTAGAGAAAATACTAATGTTGTGATTAAAAGTTAGAATAAATTAAGATTCAATTATTTTAAAAAAAATTGAGTTAATTTTATAACTATCAATATAAATTTTTTTATACTAATATCTAATTATATTTTTATATACATAGAGAAAAAATATTATTTTTAAATAGCAAATATAAAAATTAATTATTTCTATTTGTGCAACAGACTTAATACCTAATCAAATATAAAAGTATATACGTTAAATTCTTTCAAATTTTAGAGAAAAAATTTAAAATTAATTATTAATAAAAAATTAAACTCTTTCACATGAAAATAATAACTAAAAATTTTATTATTTAATTTTTTTATCTATGGAGACCCTGGTCTTCTTAGTCGACGGAGACTTTTGTCCCTTTGACTTTTTTTTGTAAAAGTAGTTTAATTTCATAAATTTTTTGTGCTATAATCTATAATGTCAAGAAAGAATTAGCGTAATTTTAAAATATTTATATTTTTGTAATGTTATTACGCATAAAAATACTAGTTACTAAACTAAAAAAATCGAATGGATAACTAATAATAATGAAAAAATAATAAATTTTAATGGTTTTGAATTTTTTTTTGCACAATATTAATCATTTAAGTGATTCATAGATTGCTCATTGAAAATGAACTAACGATCATCAATAAAATCATACTATATAAAAGAACAAGCTATCAAAATATGTAAAATTGACTAAATTGTAAATAGTCAATCCGCACTATACAAGACACACGGAAAATTCCAGCGGTTAGCAAACCGATCTGGTTTGTCGCGCGGATATTAGTTTTTGCTGGTATAATCGCCGTTAATCCTGTATTTTGCGTCGGATATTATTGTGGCAGTTTGTTGCAATGCAGAACCAACAAGATTAGTCTCATATTTTCGGACGGTCACAAAGTCGCAATCTGAATCAATTTTTTATTTTGTTCAATTTTTTTGCGGCAATAACTATCCGCCAAAATTGCAACTGCATTATTTTTTAAACTTATTTTCGACAATTTATAACCGCCGCTTATATTTTTTTAATATTCTAGATTTTTTTATGGCTCCTTTTGGATTTTTTAATTTTACAAATCTTATTAGTTTTCATCTAAAAAACTAAATTAACGGCGAAAACAAATGAAGCACTACAAGAAATGCGCTGAATACTGTCGAATGTAGAGACTGATGTTACCGACGGATTTAGCGGCAATTTTTTTTACGGTTACGAGTGAAAATTCATCTCTCGAATAAGTTACCGTTGGATTTAAAATTCCCCTACTACGTAAAAATTTATTTTATTAGCGCCGAATTTATCGTCGAATTTTTTGTCGAAAAATTTTGACGGTAACAGAATTTAATGAAATGCGTCGTTTAGGCAACGATGAACACCTTATCGTCGGATTTTTTCACTGGTAAATCCGACGGTAAATTTGGGATAAAATTCAGATGCAAAACCCTTCTCCGTCACTTCTGCAAACTCTCTCTCTTTCTCTTTCTTTCTTTTCTTCTTCTCTCTCATCTCTCTCCCTCTGGTCCATTAAAGAAGGGTGCGCTGCCACTACGTGGAGTTGTCGTCGCCATCGGTAAGCCACATTGTCGTTGCAGGTCAGCACATTGTCGTTCTGAATTCGGAATGAACCAAACCTCTCCAAGTAGGATTCGAACCTACGACCAGTCAGTTAACAGCCGACCGCTCTACCACTGAGCTAGCTACTGAGGAACAACGGAAAATTTGATCTCATAGAGTTCAATTCCCGTTCTCAACCCATGACCAATATGAGCTCGAAGTTTCCTTCGTAACTCGTGGAACTTCTTCGCAATGCTGCTGGAGTCTCCGTAGAAAGCCTCTACCGTGCCGCCGCTGTTGGTGTTCCTTGCCATCAATTGGAGGTCGTAGCCTTGTTGCTATCACCGCGGTTGAGGTCCACCGCGCCAAGGTAAGGTTGTTGTCCATTTTTCCTTTTGATTGTTTGTTATGTTAATCAACTCTAACTCCACCACTGTAGGTTTCACTGCTGCTTCTTGTCACCATCATGCTTCCACCATTTGCAGTCATCATCGGAGGTAATTTCTTATAGTTTTTGGATTTTTTTAGATTTTTTGTTTAGGATTTTGTTTGGTATTTTATTAAATTATTGATTAAATTTTTTAATGAAGTGTGTGATCTGATTAGGATTTGCTATATTAATTTACTGTAATTAGAAATTAAATAATGTTAGGTTAGGTAGGGTGTAATTTAGGATTTATTTTAAGTTGATGGTGTTTTGGATGATGATTGTTAATTTTTGAGTTTATTGTTGTCTGAGTTAATTAGTGTTGATTATTGTTAATTCTCTAAGTTAATTTTAGCTTGTTAATTTTTTAAGTTAATTATTGACTTATTGTTGATTATTGTTAATTTTTTGGGTTTATTGTTGTTTGAGTTAATTATTTTCTAATTAATTTTACATGTTGATTGTTGTTAATTTTACTAAATTTGTTGCAATTTACTCATTTGAATATATGAACTTTGATTTGTTTGTTTAATTATAATTTGTGTGTTGATTATGTTTATAGTTTGTGTATTGATTATGTTTATAGTTTGTAATTGAAGATGTACAGAGTGCTATTCCAAAAAATGCGCCTGCAGACAGTAGGTTTATGATGCAAAACCTCTAAGTAGGTTTGTAAGTTGTTGAAATTGTACAAGTTTAAATAGATATACCATGTGAGAGTCATACATATGCAAGCCAGTAGATTACTTAAAATCTTAAATACATATACTATTTGTATAATTAATTTTTCTTTTCAATATTTTATTGTCTAGAAAATTTTAACTATGCAATTTACTTAGTCACCACGAGGTATCTTGTTTTTCATATCAAATCTTGTGTAAGTTCATCTTTTCTGGATTTAGAATATATGTTTATAGTGCTACTTTTTTCTATACACGAGTAATTATTATTTTTTTCCTTCTTTATTCTTAAACTTTGATGTGTGAACTTATTTGTGAATTTTTAACAAAAAATTATAGACAAATTATTATGAAAAATTATAAAATTTTGAATTTTGTTAGTTTAAAAATTATTGAATTTAAACATTTAAAATTATATATTGAATTTTTAAACAATTTTTTTAAAAAAAAATAAAATTTAAGATTACCGTCAGATTTATCGGGAGATAATTCCGACGGTAACAAGCTCTAGAATTTCGCCAAGTAAAAATTAATATCCGCCAGTAAATAATTACTGACGAGGTTTATAACGTTAGATTTATTCCGACGGTAAATATATTACCGGAGAAATTTTTTAATAAATCCGTCGATAAATCCGATGGTATCCGATGAATTTTTTGTAGTGAAGATATAATTGCAAAACAAATTAATATATTTATAAAAATATGAATAAAGTATATCTCTTGTTAAGAGTTGCATAGTCAACTTTAAAAAATATATACTTTAAATAAAATAACATCCAATCTTAATATTTATTGTACGCTCTATCCCTCCAAAGAATTCATCCTGCAGCAGTCTGGTGGCTGATGACAAGTCATCTTAGCATAGTTTCACTAGCCTTTTTCTTTTGTTTTCAATTGAATTATGCACTTTCTTGAGCCACAAGCAAGCCAATTGGGTAGATTTTCATGCTTCCTTTGATTTAATCAACCATAGATGAATTAATGCAATTTCATGAGGTTTTATGCTATAATTGTCACATATTATGAAAGAATGAATATCTCATGATTTTGAGCATAGCTTTTATGTGTTTGGTTGATTAATGATAGGTGAAGAAAGCTTGGAGAAAGGTTGAAGCAAGAAGGAATGGCTAGGAGGAAGAGAGGACAAAAAGTTTGAGCAAAAGTTTGCCTCAAACTTTAGCTCAAACTTTTGGAATAAGTGAAAACGAACCAGGGAGCAAAAAGCTTGAGCAAAAGTTTGCCTCAAACTTTTTGGCAAACTTTTGGGAGAAAAGCTTGAGCCAACGTTTGCCTCAAACTTTTTGGCAAACGTTGGCATCACAAATCAACACCCTGGAGAGCAAAAGTTTGCGCCAGCGTTTGCCTCAAACTTTTTGGCAAACGTTGGCGCCATGAACAACACACCCTGGAGAGCAAAAGTTTGCGCCAACGTTTGCCTCAAACTTTTTGGCAAACGTTGGCGCCATGAGTGTGCAAGGGGGAGCCAACGTTTGAGCAAAAGTTTGACCCCAAACTTTGGCTCAAACGTTGGTAGCAGCAAGGATGGGGTGGCTGATATGAAAAGTTTGAGTAAAAGTTTGCCTCAAACTTTTACTCAAGCTTACATGATTCCAAACCCGGTTCACTTCGGTTCTTCTCCAAACTCCAAGAGCAATCAACCAAGGCCTCTATCAACCCAATTCCATCAAGAGCAAAGGCCCAATTGAAGGCTTGAAGACCATTTGAAGAAAGTGTATAAATAGCATAGGATTTAAGTTTTTAGGGAGCTTTCTTTTCGGTTTGGATTGAGTGCACTTAGTAGAGAGCTCAACTTTACATTTAGCATTGTTGTTTTAATTCAAGAGAATTTGGGAGGAGAATTGATCTCTCTTCTTCCTTGTTCTTGCCCAGCACTCTTTACTTTTCTTGTCTTGGTTCTTGGGTTGGAGAATTGAAGAAATTCTGTTTTAATCTCATCCTGAGATCTCTCTGTTTAATTTTATTGCATAATTGAATTTCCAATTCTGTTACTTGCTTCTTCATCTACTTTCTCTGCAATTTACATTTCCTTTGCAATTGCTCTTGTTGGATCTAGGAAGGCATTGAGATCTAGACTTGGTTATCTAGTCTCTTGGGTCCTGAGATCTGAATTATCATTTTACTTTCTCTGTTTAACGCTTTTCATGTTCATTTACATTTCCGTTTTAGATCCGGTTCAATCCAAGCCATCTTTTACTCTTCTGTTTGTTGAATTTTACTTTTCCTTGTTTAATTTCTGCAATTCCAACTCCCAATTCTCTTTACAATTTAAGCCATTTATATTTCTTGCACTTTAAGATTCTGCAATTTACATTTCTTGCATTCTAAGTTTCTGCCATTTAATTTCTTGCTCTCTAAGATTTAGCACTTTAAATTTCAGTTCTCTTTAATTTCATGCAAATTACCCATTCCCTTTACTTTCCATGTAATTTAAATTCTGCAAATCACAAATCTCTCAACCAAATCTTGATTCGCTTGACTAAATCAACCACTAAACTAAAATTGCTCAATCCTTCAATCTCTGTGGGATCGACCTCACTCCTGTGAGTTATTATTACTTGATGCGACCCGGTGCACTTGCCGGTGAGTTTTGTGTCGGATCGTTTTCCGCACATCAAGTTTTTGGCGCCGTTGCCGGGGATTGATTAGATTGACAATGATTAAGTGAGGTGGTGATCTAGATCTAGCATTTTTCTTTTCTGTTTCTTTAACTTTTGACTAACACGCTAACTGTTTGAATTTTTTTCTAAGCTAACTAATATTTCACTTCAGCCATGGATTGAAGTGTTATTGCTTTTCTGGTATTGTGTGATTCTTGTGTTTTGCTTGTATGTCAGATACAAGAAGAGAGATCCCTACCTTTCATGAAACTGACGAAAGAATCCTCCGAAGGCTAAGAAGAAAAGCAAGAGAAAAAAATGTTGCCGGAGAGGAAGAATCAGATGAAGAATATCATGAATTGGAGGAACACTCAACAAATCCAACAAATCCACCAGTGAGAATGGCCAACAACAATGGTCAACCCCAGAGGAGAGTCTTGGCTTCATATACACTTGCTAATCCAAGGCATTGTGGGAGTAGCATCCTTACCCCAAATGTCGATGCAAATAACTTTGAATTGAAGCCCCAACTCATCACCTTGGTGCAGAACAATTGTTTCTATGGAGGAGGCCCCTTGGAAGATCCAAACCAGCACCTATCCACCCTCCTGAGGATATGTAACACAGTGAAGACCAATGGTGTGCATCCTGACAGTTACAAATTGCTGCTATTTCCATTTTCCCTCAAAGACAAAGCCACTCAATGGTTGGAGTCATTTCCAAGAGATAGCATCAACAACTGGGATGATCTAGTAACCAAGTTTCTTGCCAAGTTTTACCCACCTCAAAGAGTTATTAGATTGAAGACTGAAGTACAAACATTCACACAAATGGATGCTGAACCCTTGTATGAGGCATGGGAACGATATAAAGCTCTAATCAGGAAGTGCCCTCCTGAGATGTTTAATGAATGGGATAAACTCCAAAATTTCTATGAAGGACTGACAATGAAAGCTCAAGAGGCACTTGACTATTCAGCAGGAAGCTCAATGCAACTCATGAAGACAGTGAAGAGGCCCAAAACCTCATTGATATGGTGGCAAACAATCAATATTTCTTTGCTCATCAGAGACAACGCCAACCATCACTAAGGAAAGGAGTGTTAGAAATGGAAGGGGTTGACACCCTCCTAGCTCAAAACAAGATAATGCAGGAGCAGATTCAACAACAATTTGAGCAGATGGCTAAAAAGATTGATAGCTTGCAAGTTGCAGCAGTGAATACAAGCCAACCATCAACCACATGGGGGAAAAATAAAGAAAACCAAGAAGATCAGCAGCAGGAACAAACTCAATATGTGCACAACCAAGGTTCAGGCCAAAATGAGGTTTATGGTGACACCTACAATCCATCTTGGAAGAACCATCCAAATCTCAGATGGGGAGATAACCACACTCAAAACCAACAACCATGGCAAAGGAATTCAAACCAAAACAACTCAAGAAGCAACCAGAACAACAACCAGCAAAACATAACCCACAATCCATATAGAAAACCCCAAAATGACCACCCAAATTCCAGCTATTATCCACCCAATAATTCAGCCACTAACCAAAACAACCATCATCCACCTTCCACATCCACATTCCACCCACAAAATAACTCCACAAATAGTTCAAACAACTTCCAGCCACAACCATCTCACTTTACACAACCACAACTAAATCAAGACTCCCAAAGAATCTCTAATCTAGAGATAATGGTGGAGAAACTCATAAAAAATCAAGAGATGGCAAGACAAGATCAGGAAGCAGCACAGAAGGATCAAGCCATAACAAGTAAAAATCTTGAGAGGCATATGGAACAAATGGCTAAACGAATTACAGAGATGGATGAGAAGCAATCAAATGTATCCCCTAGTGCCACTCAAGACCACTCAAGGGACAAAGGAAAAGCTACAAAGTAGGAGGAGTGCAAAGCAATTATAGTGGAAAGTGAGAAGAAAGCCATCAATCAGGAAGAACACAACAGAGAAGTTCCACAAAAAGAGACAGAAGAGAGAAGTGAAGAAGATCAAGAAATCAAGAATGCAAAAAGCTTAAAGAGAGATAAGGACATCCTTGAAACACAACTACAAGAGAAGAAGGAAGGGGTGAAGCCACATATCCCCAAACTTCCATACCCTCAGAGGTTCAAAAAAGAGAATGAGGATAAGCAATACTCAAAGTTCCTGGACATATTCAAGACCCTCAGCATCAATATTCCTTTCTTAGAAGTACTTGAACAGATGCCAGTGTATGCCAAATTTATGAAAGAAGTGCTGACAAAGAAAAAGTCCCTAAAAGAAGGACAAATTGTTGAGATGACAATGGAATGTAGTGCTATTCTCCAAAGAGAGTTGCCAGAGAAGAAAGATGATCCTGGGAGTTTTTACATACCTTGCACCATAGGAAACATAACAATTGAGAAGTCATTTTGTGACCTCGGTGCAGGTATAAACTTGATGCCTTTGTCTTTAATGAGGAAACTTCAAATTTCTGAGCTGAAGTCCACACGAATAGTTCTCCAAATGGCTGACAAATCCATTAAGCAAGCACTGGGAGTTGTGGAGAATGTGTTGGTAAAAGTGGGAAAATTTTTTCTCCCAGCTGATTTTGTTATCCTGGATATGGATGAAGACCCTAACACTCCCATCATCCTGGGGAGGCCTTTCCTGGCTACGGGCAGAGCATTGATAGATGTTGAAAAAGGAGAATTGTTGTTAAGAGTGCATGATGAGCACCTAGCATTCCATGTTTTTAAAATCCTGCATGAGCCCACTCAAGAAGAAGATTGTATGAAGGATAAGGCCAAGGATCAAAGCTTGAAGGAGGCATTCAATGAGTTAACTCAAAGACTTCTACATCCATGCTTGAAAGAAGTAGAGATGGTGCAACAGACCAAAGAAATCAAGGAGGAACTAGATCCAAAACCCCCAGATGAGAACCTCAACATTCCAGATAAAGAACCATCAAGGCATGAATCATCTCTTAAGAAAGAAGAGAAGAAGAAGAGGCCAAAAGGGTGGAAAAACAAGAAAATCCCCACTGAAGGCTTTTCACCAGGGGATAAAGTAGTGTTAAACACCCAACCAATGAAGGTGTCCTCACAATCATCTGAATGCTATACTGTGAACCGGATCCTTTCACTTGAACACCTAGAGATCATCAAAGAGGAGACCGGAAGAAAGTTCACAGTAAGAGGAGAAAAGCTGAGGCACTATGATTTTCGACCTCCATGATCAAAGAACAAGATGTCAAGCTAGTGACATTAAAAGAGCGCTTATTGGGAGGCAACCCAACCTGAGGTAGTTTTCTTTTCATAGCCTTTTCAATAAAAATGTTGAATAATTGGTATGCATTGCAAGGAGCTAAGTTTGGTGTTGCACACCAAAACAATTTAAGGGAGAATGAAGGATTCTAAGTTTGGTGTTCCACCAAAATCTCATTTAAAAGCATACTCTCACCTCCTGCATAATGCTAGCTCCAAGCAATCAAACAAATTATTCAACCATTTAATTGCTTTTAGTTTTGGTTCCATAACCTTTAGCAAGGCCAAAAGAAGTCATAAGTAGACAACCTGTTGCATTAGAGACAGTGGCAAGGAATTAAGTTTGGTGTTCCCACACCAAATTAAATCCAAAAGCCACACTCAATTCATGCATACTAACCAGTCACCTAAGGGCTTGAGAAGCAAGCAACTTTTGAGAATTGTGCAGGGAACTCACTACCATTTGAAGACACCATGCATCATAACTCAAAAGGGCACAACAGAAGGAAGGACAAAGGAACTGCAAACCAATAGGTTGTATCTACACTTAACTCTTACTGTTGAAAAATGCTTTGACTTGTGTCTTGCTAAAGTGTTCATCTAGTACAAGTAGAATCACTCTTAAAATAAGTAAGCTAGCCTATGTGTGTGCTTGTGTGTTTACTTTTACTGAACAAAAAGCATGCTTTGTCCCCTGCATCTTTAATTCAATAAAAGAAATGTTTGAATGTGAAGTGAGATAGTTCTCTGTTAGATAGAAGTACAATAAAAGTAAGTGGTGGTATGAATGTGTGATTGCATAATAGCTCACTCTTAATGAATAAGAGAACTAGGATGTCTCCTCTTAAGTAGAAAATGGCCTACTGTCTATGAATCTCAATCAAATAAAAATCCTTGGTTAGAAAGAAAAACAAAAAGAAAGAAAAAAGGGGAGAAAAAGAAATAGCCAAAGAGTGGCAGAACAAAAGAAAACAAAAAGAAACAAAGCTGGACACCAATAGCTTGAACCTTAGAATATATACCTGTGGTGTCTTTGTATTAGGATCTGCTTGGACTACTAAGCTCTTTGGAGTGCATCAACACTCGGTGACTTGGGTTAACTAACCCGGGATCATCAGCTGAAAGTCCACTATCAAAAGCAACCTAACTACAAGGCATTTAGTAGCCTAAAGAGGTGCTGGGCATCAATGTTTTAAGAAGGAATGTGAGCCAAGTGTCTATAGTGAATAATGTGTCAAGTATAAAGAAAAGAAAATGAACTTGCTACACATGACACTCAAATAAAGCTTATGAACAAAATAATAGCCAAGGATAAAGGAATAATGAGAGGTCATAGCAGTATGTTACTTGAAGCTTGAAGGAGACTTTCTAGGCTTAAGAGTCAATAAGAAGTGAGTGTTTACATATCCACATAAAACCCCATGAACTACCAATAACACTCTACTAGCATGAACATCCTCTTCCATTTCATTCTTTCTTCTTAATAAATCTTTTCTTGCTTGGGGACAAGCAAGCTTTAAGTTTGGTGTTGTGATGACAAGTCATCTTAGCCTAGTTTCACTAGCCTTTTTCTTTTGTTTTCAATTGAATTATGCACTTTCTTGAGCCACAAGCAAGCCAATTGGGTAGATTTTCATGCTTCCTTTGATTTAATCAACCATAGATGAATTAATGCAATTTCATGAGGTTTTATGCTATAATTGTCACATATTATGAAAGAATGAATATCTCATGATTTTGAGCATAGCTTTGATGTGTTTGGTTGATTAATGATAGGTGAAGAAAGCTTGGAGAAAGGTTGAAGCAAGAAGGAATGGCTAGGAGGAAGAGAGGACAAAAAGTTTGAGCAAAAGTTTGCCTCAAACTTTAGCTCAAACTTTTGGAATAAGTGAAAACGAACCAGGGAGCAAAAAGCTTGACCAAAAGTTTGCCTCAAACTTTTGCACAAACTTTTGGGCAAAAAGCTTGAGCAAAAGTTTGCCTCAAACTTTTTGGCAAACTTTTGGGAGAAAAGCTTGAGCCAACGTTTGCCTCAAACTTTTTGGCAAACGTTGGCATCACAAATCAACACCCTGGAGAGCAAAAGTTTGCGCCAACGTTTGCCTCAAACTTTTTGGCAAACGTTGGCGCCATGAACAACACACCCTGGAGAGCAAAAGTTTGCGCCAACGTTTGCCTCAAACTTTTTGGCAAACGTTGGCGCCATGAGTGTGCAAGGGGGAGCCAACGTTTGAGCAAAAGTTTGACCCCAAACTTTGGCTCAAACGTTGGTAGCAGCAAGGATGGGGTGGCTGATATGAAAAGTTTGAGTAAAAGTTTGCCTCAAACTTTTACTCAAACTTTTACTCAAGCTTACATGATTCCAAACCCGGTTCACTTCGGTTCTTCTCCAAACTCCAAGAGCAATCTCTCTGTTTAATTTTACTGCATAATTGAATTTCCAATTCTGATACTTGCTTCTTCATCTACTTTCTCTGCAATTTACATTTCCTTTGCAATTGCTCTTGTTGGATCTAGGAAGGCATTGAGATCTAGACTTGGTTATCTAGTCTCTTGGGTCCTGAGATCTGAATTATCATTTTACTTTCTCTGTTTAAGCTTTTCATGTTCATTTACATTTCCGTTTTAGATCCGGTTCAATCCAAGCCATCTTTTACTCTTCTGTTTGTTGAATTTTACTTTTTCTTGTTTAATTTTTGCAATTCCAACTCCCAATTCCCTTTATAATTTAAGCCATTTACATTTCTTGCACTTTAAGATTCTGCAATTTACATTTCTTGCGTTCTAAGTTTCTGCCATTTAATTTCTTGCTCTCTAAGATTTAGCACTTTAAATTTCAGTTCTCTTTAATTTCATGCAAATTACCCATTCCCTTTACTTTCCATGTAATTTAAATTCTGCAAATCACAAATCTCTCAACCAAATCTTGATTCGCTTGACTAAATCAACCACTAAACTAAAATTGCTCAATACTTCAATCCCTGTGGGATCGACCTCACTCCCGTGAGTTATTATTACTTGATGCGACCCGGTGCACTTGCCGATGAGTTTTGTGTCGGATCGTTTTCCGCACATCAGTGGCAACTCCTCATCGTGCAATTGAATTAGATATCTCAGAGCATTCTCCATTACCTACCTCTTTTTCTTCTCCACTACTACTTTCTCCTCCACCGCCTTCCTTTTCAATTCAACTTTTCGGCTGTCACCTCTGCCTATAGTTCAAGTAGCACCATTTGGGTCTCTTATTTGAACTCCATCGCCCGGCCGATGCGAATTCAGATCGAAGAGTTGACTAGGAGTTAGTCTGAAACCCACGCAACACATTCACTCTACTCGAGTGCTTTCTTTCTAGAGTTTGAGCAAGCAAATTACTCTGAGATAATACTTTTGAAAACTCATCTTATTGTTCAAGCAATCTCCACAATTCTTTTCTACGAACATAAATAAACAAACATAAACAATTACGAGTTAGAACATAATTGAATAGACTTTCAACACAATTTTAAAATTAAAATTTAAACCAACAAAAAACAATATAAAAAATCTCAACCTAATACTAATACTAAATAAGTTTGACTATTCTTAAATAAGTTCTTTTAAAAAAGGAACTTAAAATATAAAGACTTTTATTAATAATTTTTAAATAAGTTATTTTGTGTTTGAAAAGTTATTATAGAAATTCTTGTTTTAAAGTTGTGCATTAAATAAGAGTGATAAAATAATTTTTAAAAATAGGAGAAGTCACATTTTTTAACTTCTTCAAAAAATTTTAAATAATTTTTTAAAAAGTTAAAAATTTATCTAAAAAATTTTACCAAACACTATTAATATAATTTTTTATAAGTCAAAAACTAAAAAAGATAGCTTTTAAAATTTTCCCAACAAACCCTAATTATCCTAGTTTTTTTATGGATATAGAAGTCATCACTTTGTTTGTAATTTTATAACTTTTCTCTCTAATTTTTTTTCTTATAATTCTGGCTGTAACGATATAGTTTATATTATACCATCACCGTATTTTATCCAATTAAAAAAATATAGATAAAGAAATAATTCAAAAAAAAATCTAAAAGTAAATTACCTCTTTTTCTTTCTGTCGTTATGTTCCGCCTGTCTTGTACGGCCGTATAGAGAATGAGCTCTAAACTTTTTTGGCATTTAGCTTTTAATAAGACCATTATTATTTTATTATTATGGAAGGAGATGCTAATTAATAAGGTTAAAAATTCAATTATTTATATATATGTTAGATTTTAGAAGAGTGCTAAGGAACTAGTAATTTTTGTGATTTATAGCTATCAAATAACTATCAATGATGATTTTAATAGTGTGAGATTTCATCCAATGACTCACTTTTAAGATGTTCATGTTCTTCGTATAGTAGCTAGGTTTGTAGAAATAATAATGCATGTCATATTTAGTTTTCTGTTGTTGCCTTAATGTGTTCTAAACATGTTACTTCTTATTTGATCTGTCCTCTAGGTACATGATGTGCATCGTTCCATTCACATAAAAGATGTGTATTTAACCAATTAGCAGTTAGTTTGTCATTACAATTATTTTAGGTATATATTAAAAATTAATCGCTCATAAAAATTATATGTCATAATACAAAAATATTTTAAAACAAATATATTTTTGTACGTAAAGAAAAGATTTTCATGCTGTGTTTATTTAGCGCAAGTCTGAGAACTTTGATTTTTATTCTAGATTAAAATAAAAAAAAAATATTATTTTAATCTTTAATATTTAAATTAAATCTTAATTTAATTAGTTTTTAAAATTTTAAATGTTTTATTTTAGTTCTAAAAAATTTTAAACAAATTTAATGTTATTTTATTTTTAAATTTGATATGAATAATTAACGAAATGAATAATATAAATACTATCAATATTTTTAGTTAAATTATATCTTTTTATTTCTATATGTTAGAGTGTAATAATATAATATCCAAGGGAAATGTGTTAGCTTTTATTATTTTGTACAATTCACTAAAGAAAATGATAAAGTATTTACTATTTAAAGCTTATACGTAAAGTTTGCAAATATTTATTTAATTAAAACTTTTTGAAGCAAGGGATAACAATTTTGTATTTTTAATTTCATAATTTTTTTTACGTTCGAAATTTTGGAGTTTAAGGTTTATGGTGTATGGATGTACAAGAAATAATGTTATTTCTTAAATATCATAGAAGATCTTTCTAATGAGTAATTCTTTTCAGGATCATGCTTAAAAAATATTACTAAATATATAGTACAAAAATATGAATTTAATTTTAACTACATTTTTTAATTAAGTGTTATCAAAATTTTATAACCGCTATATCAACTATAATAATAACTACTATAAAATACACCTATTCGTTATTATTGCAAACATTAAATTTTAGAGAAAAAATATGGATTAATAATTATGATAGTAATAATAAAGTCTTGAGCCTTCTTGGGTAACTATAATTTTTTATTGGTATTCATTGTTATTCAATGTTATTTTATTCTTCAAAAAAATTGATTTTTTTTATCAATAAGCAACCAATACTTTTTTATAATAACAACTCAAATTCTTAACCCTCGTTATGTTATAATTGTTTAATTTATCCACTTTTTGTGGGATGATTATTGACTATAAAAAAAAATGAACTTTAGACAAAATTTTTTTTAAAGAATAATGCTAGAAAGATAATAATATAAAATTATTTTATTTAATTTAATATTTATAATTTTATATATAATAAATATTATTTTTATTTAAAAAATAATTAATAAATATAAAATAATTTTTTTTGATTAATTTGGGTTGGTTTTTATTATTTTTTAGACATTTTCGTTTCGTAAAAAGATAAAAACTTAAATGCAGAAAGCCAAGAGCCGTTAAATAGTAATTTAATCAAATCTATCAAATTATTTAACGATTTTCGACTATCAAATTTACGTAAAGTTACCTCAATGCAATTCATTGATTTACAGGACACTTATAATAACACATGCAGACATTCATGTAATATTGTGCTAGGAGGAGGCCAGCAATTTTTGTATTTTGTAATTATCAATTGGCTATCAATAGGGTTTTTAATAATGTGAAATTACATCCAATAATAGAATATTACTCACTTTTCTTTTGATGGTTAAGTGCTGGTCACAAAATAAAAAAATTAATGGCCCTCTAGACTTTCTCTATATAACACACGCAAATTAAACATTCGTGTAATCAATCTCTCTTCACTTCTGAGGCTAACTCTAAAAGAAAAACTTCAAATAAAACTATCATGGTCATAACTCATACGGCCTACCAACGGCTAGCTTCAACCTAACTAACACAGTTCTTATTTTTATACTGATCACACACAAATTAAAGGAAGATAAGAAAAAAAGAAAAGAAAAGAAAACAACAACATACATACATCATACAAATGAAAGTGAAACAACAATCAATAAGGCTTCCACCTTAAAGATCTATATCTCTTCCCACCACGACGTTCATATACAAAATCAAGTTGAGGCACAATCTTGTATAGAGCTTCGTCTACTTTCTTGGAGTACCACAACCTCCATTTCTTCCACAAAATCAGTGGCATCATGAATATTCCAAATCCAAAAGTGAATCCCAACTCTACACTTAACAAACTCCAATTAACTGAACTACTACTATGAGAGTTAGTAGTTTTAGATGATGGTCGTAACAACCCTTGCTCTTCTCCACCACAACCTTGTGTCAATGGAGGTCCACATAACGCTTCATTTCCCACAAATGAATGTGCTCCAAACGATTGAATTTGAGTGCCTGTTGGAATTCTCCCCACAAGATGATTATAGGAGAGATTCATGATGGCAAGAAAAGATAAGCTTGCAAGCTCAGTTGGAATCTCTCCCCTCAGAGAATTCATTGACAAGTCTAAGGATTCAAGATTTCTCAAGTTTCCCAAAGTTGAAGGAATATGGCCTGAGAATGCATTGTGAGACAAGTTAAGAGCATGCAGTGCTTTGAAACTCATGATCTCTTCTGGTATTGGCCCTTCAAATTGGTTTGATGAGAAATCCAATGAAGTGAATGCAATGAGAATCTTTTCCAACTTCATTTGTTGACCTTTGATTACAATGGTAACTGAGTCCTCATACCTACGAAGACTATAAGCCTCCGCATATACATGAGAGAACAAGTGATCTAACACATAAAGTGGCTCAACTGTAACAAGTTTGGCTAACTTCATTTTGCTGCTCTTAGAGAAAATTGTAGTTATAGCATCAAGATTCACTGAATAATTGATGTTGATATCATAAAAATTAAAAGATAAATGTCCAAACCTTGATTTATCTTTATCTTCATCATCAGACATCAATTCTTTCCAAGTCTGAAAGAGTGTTGTTGGTAACATGCCACTAAATTTGTTGTCTGCTACATCAACAATTTGAAGCTTTTCCCAATCGCCAATCACATTGGAGCATCCAATCTGTCCATAGAACTTATTTGACCTTAAAACCATGACGCTTAGCGAAGAAATGTTCTTCAAGAAGCAGGGGAACTCGTCCATTAATTGATTGTTTCCAACATTTAGGACTTGGAGATTTTGGCAGTTAGCCAAAGATTTTGGGAGGCCTCCATTTAAAAGATTTCCATTGAGATCTATAAACCTTAGAGAACATGAAGTTGAGAATAATGTATCTGAAATGTGGCCATTGAGTTTGTTTCCAGCAAGATTTAATAGTTTCAGAGAGCTACTCTTCCTTGTTGTCAAGCACTCAGGAATGTTGCCAATGAAGCCATTATATGAAAGATCAAGCATTCTAAGAGTTGAAATATTGCAAATGGATTCATCGATTTTTCCATAAAAATTGTTGTTTGAGAAAAATATATCAACTGAGTCAGGAATAGAATTACCAATATCTGATGGTGTAATAGAACTGAATCTATTATTTGAGTAGTCCAGATGAACAATATTTTTTGTGAAAATGGGTGCTGGTCCTTGTAATTGATTTCCATGAAGATCAAGGTAGAACAAAATTGAACTAAGATTTTGGAAAGGACCTTCCATATCAGTCAAAAAATTGTTGGAAAGATTCAAGAAGCATAGAATTTCAAGTCTCCAAATCCAATTGGGTATTGTTCCTTCAATTTGGTTGTTGGACAAATCTAAAAAGAGTAAAGAAGACTGATTTATCAAAAATGCAGGAAATACAGTCAACTTACATGAAGCCAACCAAAGATTGATCAACTTGGGGAATGGAAGATCATTGTCATCCACAATTAACAAGTTGTTGTTTGAGAGATCAAGTGTTGCCAAATTTTGTAGCCTTTGAACAACACTCAATTGTATGGTGCCATTGAACTTGTTTGTGGAAAGTTGAAGTAAACTGAGACTTTTCAGTTGAAAGATAGACAAAGGAACACGCCCTTGAAAATTGTTTTCACTTAAATCAAGCATCTCTAATGATGAGGAGGAACCGTTTGGGAACTCTTCAAGTTGGCCATCAAATCTATTGTTAGCAAGAAAGAGCAGCTGCAGAGATGGAAGTGTAAACAAAGATGAAGGAAGTCTTCCATCTAGAGAGTTAACTTCTAAATTAATGCTCACAAGATCTATAAGGCCTTCAAAATGGGTGGGTGAAAGTGTGCCCTTTAGATAATTATGATTAAGATACAAGATTCTCAGAGCCTTGGACCTATTGAAAGATGGAAGAGGACCAGTAAGATTATTGAATGACAAATCAAGATAAACAAGTTCGGCAAGATCAGACAATGAATTGGAAATTGTCTCATTGAATTGGCAATTTGATAGATCTAGTGTTGACAATTGTCTTAACTTGTTAATAGTCTGTGGTAAAGGTCCTGAGAAATTTGTGCGGCTAAGATTCAAGTAATGGAGAGATCTTTGATGTAGAAAGTTTGATAAAGAACCATGAAGGCCTTGATTATCTGACACATCAAGGACATGAAGTGATGAAATTTGGAAGATATTTTTTGGAAAGACTCCACTCAAACCACAACTTCTGAGTTGCAAAGTGGTTAAATTAGACAAATTACCAAGGTACTCAGGAATTGGGCTTGCCAAATTGTTATGGTCTAGTTGAAGTATTGAGAGAGATTGAAGCTTTGTCAATGAAGAATCAAGAGGACCAGAGAGATTGCAAGATGACATACTCAAAACTTGTAGACTTTGTAGGGAAGAAACAGCATGGCACCACTCCTCTCCTTTGGCTGAAATTGCAACACCATCTAGATACAGTTCTTTCATTCTTGTAAAGTTTTGCACAAACTCTACCATGTTTGGCTTCTCAAGTTTCAAACCATGTTTTGACGATGAAGTGATTGTGGTAGACAAATCAAGAGTCTCCAACTTGATCAAGTAAGAGATTTCAGTTGGAATTTGCCCCATGAAACCAGCATTTGACAAATTCAAATACCTGAGATTCTTCAGGTTTTTGAACTCAGAATAAATTTCAAAGTGGAATTCATTATAAGCCAAATTCAAACTCTGCAAATATTGCATGTGGAAGAGACTGCTGAAGTTACCTCCAACTATAGATTCTTGGCTTAAATCTAGATCCACGACATGCCCCTTGTAGCAAGAGACTCCATTCCAGTGGCAACAATCGTGAACATGGTTCCAATGAATTAACTTTTTGGACTGAGTTTGGTTATATACGAGGCTGTTCTTCAAATGGAGCAACAAAGAATGTTGATGACCAAGACAATGGGAAGTAGCAGCATTAATGGTGATGGTAAAGTTCACTAGGCACAAGGGTTCTAGCAAGCAAAGCCATATGATAAGGGTGGTTCTCATCATCATCATTGGAGGGAAGCAACTTATTATTTTTGATAAATGGTTTTTTGCATTTGATTATATGTTATATCCTTCCTTTTATAGATTGCAAATCACATATTATATTCCCTCCTCGTCAAATTAACTATATTTTTTATTTATTCATTTTAAAAGTTAATGTATTTAGATAGAAGAATTTAATTTTGATGCACAGATAGTATAAAATGTTTTACACAATCATTAAATCATATTCATTCTTTTGAATGACCATTCAATGTAAAAAAATAGTTATTTTTATTGATGTAATATTACGTAATTAGATACACGTATAAAACTATTTTAATAAACCAAAAGAAAAAAATAAAACAACCTAATTTGAATAATTGAATTTGAAAAGGAGAGAGTGTGAGTTATGAATAGGATTGGAAGTGAGTCAAGTTAGCTCATAAACCAGCTCGAGTTTTGACTCGTTAATAACTTAATAAGCTAAACTCGTAAGCTGGTGAGCCAAACTTTTACCTGAAATTGAGCTCATCAATTCGTGAGCTGACTCGATTATATATATGTACATACATTTAATCTATACTTTTAATATTATATATATACATATGAAATAGTAATATATATATTGATAGTCTTAATTATTTAAAATTTTATATTTATTTTTTATATATAATTTTGATATAGGACATAAATAAAAAATTTATAATTTATTAATATAATATTATATATTATGTTTCTATTATTTGAGCCAGTTCGTGAGTTTTCGGTGAGCTAAACTTAAACTTAATAGGCTCCATTATTAATAAGTGGAGTCGTGAGCTAAACTCAAATTTCATGAGCTAAATTTAAATTTTGTCTAATTCAAATCAACTCAACTCAATTCCATCCATAGTCATGAATGAAAATCAGCAATGCTTGTTGTTTGGTAGTAATTAAGTCAGCAAATGTATACACATTCTCAGATAGTCCAACTAATTGCATAGGGTTTGATTTTGTTATCCGGTTATGCTGAGCAAAGTCTTCCGGATTGTGATTGTACGAAACAGACAGAGAGTCTTTCCACTTATTCTTCAGTGATGAAACAAACTTTATGACTTTGATTTGGAAATTCAAGATATAGTTCAAGAATAAATAACCCATTAATATTTTAATAGAAAGAATATATTATATTATTAGTTTAATCTCAAAAAGATAAATACATCGAAAACCAATTATTTATTGAATTTAATTTTAATATTAAATAAATATAAAATAATTTTATACGTACATTTACGTAATATCACATTAGTAATATAATTAATTTTTACATTAATATATAAATAGTCATTTAAACAGATAAATATGATTAAACGATAGTATAAAATATTTTATACTGTTAGTATATTAAAATTAAATTTTTGTTTAATTACTATATATAAATTAGTATTTTTAATTTAAGTTTGAGTTCAATTAGGAGTTAATTTTTTTCTGGTCAATAGTAAATTTTTTTAAATTTTAAATTTTAAATTATAAACTCTAAATCTTAAATTTTAAATCCAAAATTCTAACTCTATACCTTAAATTCTCCAAAAATATAAAAATTAAAATGATAGTTTTATAATAAAAAATTAATTAATATTAACTTTGACCGCTTAAAAAAAGAGTCTATGATATTTATGATTATAACTTTGACTACTTAATTTAGTAATTTTTAAAAATTATTATTAAAATTAAAGGCATAATTTTTTATATTTTAATAATATTTTATTTTCAAACTAAAATGTGTTATTAAATAATAAATATTATTATTTTAATCTTAACAATATTTTTTAAATATTATTCGTAATTATTGTGATTATAGACACCGTACCATCCATCACTTATTCTTTATACTACTTATACTTATTAGATCAATTTGGTAAAACTGTACTATTTACAAAAGGGGATTACTCCCTCGTTTTATTACTATACAAGTTAATTTCTTTACATTAAAGAGTACAAATTCCAAAGTTTTAATTTTTTTCCATACATCAATAATATTTCCTCCGTGTATATCGATGCACAACTGTGGAGGAGGAGTAGTCCGCAGATCAGGGTGGATCAATGGTGATAAATTGAGGCAGTGCTTCTTAGTCTTATTATGTGAATGAAAAAGGAACAGTGATTCATGTTTTGAAAAGCAAGGAAAGTAAAATTTGAATCTATGTGAAAGTTCAAATTATTTATTTGTAATTATCAAAGTTTTTTTTTCGATCTAGATAAGTTCAAATTTATTTATTTATTTTTTTTGGTTCGCTGAAGAATTTCATTTTTAGTATTATTATTGGTTCAAATAGTCATATCTATAATTTTAATAAATATCTATCTTTGATAAAAAGAACAACAAAAGAATGAAAAAATAATGTTCAAGTTACATCAGGTGAATGTCGTAAAATTAAAGTCACCCAAAGTTTGGACTTTAAAAGTGAAAGCAAAATTCATGGATAATGATTGATTGAACGAGTGAAAAATCAAAGTAAGAAAATTGGATATACATTCTTGAAAAGTTTTCTATGAGGAGAAAAAAGTAACTACCTGATGCAATGGACGATGCCATCAACATTTTTTAAGTCAATGCCGTATAAATTAAACGAAAAGACTTGATCAATTTAATGAAATATCTTTTTGTCCGTCACAATTTAAAGGGAGGGTGGTAATGGTTGGAGCCTTCAATGCAATCAAGAGCCATAAAGAGAAATAGGAGATATCCTTCCATTTGCTAATTCAATTTATAATTTTAATAATTTTATTAATGACAATCAATTAATAGACCTTGTCATGATAGGTCATGAGTTCACGTGGTCAAATACACGAGCTGGTGAGGAGCTAATAACAAAAAGATTAGATCGTTGTCTATCTGATTTGACATGAAAAGAGTAGTATAATAAGATCAATGACGAATGCAAAAAATTTATGTTAGAGGGACAAAAATAATATATATTACTATCAAAAGATATATTAATTCAAATTTTAAAAAATAAAAGTGTACATTAATTATTTAAATAAAAAAACCAAAAATTATATATAATAAAATAGAATGAAAGATATTTTTTAAATATTTTTTATTATTATTTCTATAAATAAAAAATATATTTTAAATTAGTAAATTGATCAATTAATTTTAGAAATTTATATACAATATAATTACATATAATAAAATAGAACGAAAGATAAATAAATAAATAATAAGGATCACTAAATTGAGAATTAAATAAAATATATAAATTTATGAAGAGAATGAAAAATTAGATTAATACCTAAACTATAAATGTTTAAATTAAGATTTGTAATTGAAAATATCAAAAAGAGAAACAATGAAATTAAAAGATATATAGAGTTATAGAGAGTTATATAAAAAAATAGAGAATTTAAAATTTATCTTTTGATGAAAAGAAGATTACCACTAGAAAAGGAATAGAAAAAGAAGGTTGAAACTAATAAGAGGATTTAAAAGAATAAAGGAGTGATGACGGCTGAAATTTGAGAATGGAAAAAGATTAAATTTAATTAGGTTAATTAATAGTTAAAATGATAGAAAGAAAAAGTGGGTTTAGAACTTTAAATAATTTGGCTAAGTTTATTTATAATGGGGTCATTTAAAATTTAAAATGAGGGCATATTATATATGTATATTTTTTTTTAAAAAAAAGTGGGGGCAAGTACCCCCTCATGCTACTACATGGGTCCATCCCTGTATGGGATGGTTGTGGTTAGAAGACAAGCAGAAAATGGTTCAAACCATACTCCTTTAATCCTAGATTTAGACTCTCGACCTGAAAGACCAAAAGAAAATTCAAGTTCTAGGATAGATGGTGTGACGAAGAGAAGGTAAAGAGGATTGTGAAAGACGTTTAGGGGCTAACCATTGAAGGCTCCTCGATGTACTCTCTAGCCTAGAAGCTCAAGTAATGCCAGCACAGACTAGTACAGTGGCAGCAACAATCTCGGTCCAATTTTAAAATACTAATAGAATAAATAACCTATGAAATAGTAATATATATATTGATAGTCTTAATTATTTAAAATTTTATATTTATTTTTTATATATAATTTTGATATAGGACATAAATAAAAAATTTATAATTTATTAATATAATATTATATATTATGTTTCTATTATTTGAGCCAGTTCGTGAGTTTTCGGTGAGCTAAACTTAAACTTAATAGGCTCCATTATTAATAAGTGGAGTCGTGAGCTAAACTCAAATTTCATGAGCTAAATTTAAATTTTGTCTAATTCAAATCAACTCAACTCAATTCCATCCATAGTCATGAATGAAAATCAGCAATGCTTGTTGTTTGGTAGTAATTAAGTCAGCAAATGTATACACATTCTCAGATAGTCCAACTAATTGCATAGGGTTTGATTTTGTTATCCGGTTATGCTGAGCAAAGTCTTCCGGATTGTGATTGTACGAAACAGACAGAGAGTCTTTCCACTTATTCTTCAGTGATGAAACAAACTTTATGACTTTGATTTGGAAATTCAAGATATAGTTCAAGAATAAATAACCCATTAATATTTTAATAGAAAGAATATATTATATTATTAGTTTAATCTCAAAAAGATAAATACATCGAAAACCAATTATTTATTGAATTTAATTTTAATATTAAATAAATATAAAATAATTTTATACGTACATTTACGTAATATCACATTAGTAATATAATTAATTTTTACATTAATATATAAATAGTCATTTAAACAGATAAATATGATTAAACGATAGTATAAAATATTTTATACTGTTAGTATATTAAAATTAAATTTTTGTTTAATTACTATATATAAATTAGTATTTTTAATTTAAGTTTGAGTTCAATTAGGAGTTAATTTTTTTCTGGTCAATAGTAAATTTTTTTAAATTTTAAATTTTAAATTATAAACTCTAAATCTTAAATTTTAAATCCAAAATTCTAACTCTATACCTTAAATTCTCCAAAAATATAAAAATTAAAATGATAGTTTTATAATAAAAAATTAATTAATATTAACTTTGACCGCTTAAAAAAAGAGTCTATGATATTTATGATTATAACTTTGACTACTTAATTTAGTAATTTTTAAAAATTATTATTAAAATTAAAGGCATAATTTTTTATATTTTAATAATATTTTATTTTCAAACTAAAATGTGTTATTAAATAATAAATATTATTATTTTAATCTTAACAATATTTTTTAAATATTATTCGTAATTATTGTGATTATAGACACCGTACCATCCATCACTTATTCTTTATACTACTTATACTTATTAGATCAATTTGGTAAAACTGTACTATTTACAAAAGGGGATTACTCCCTCGTTTTATTACTATACAAGTTAATTTCTTTACATTAAAGAGTACAAATTCCAAAGTTTTAATTTTTTTCCATACATCAATAATATTTCCTCCGTGTATATCGATGCACAACTGTGGAGGAGGAGTAGTCCGCAGATCAGGGTGGATCAATGGTGATAAATTGAGGCAGTGCTTCTTAGTCTTATTATGTGAATGAAAAAGGAACAGTGATTCATGTTTTGAAAAGCAAGGAAAGTAAAATTTGAATCTATGTGAAAGTTCAAATTATTTATTTGTAATTATCAAAGTTTTTTTTTTCGATCTAGATAAGTTCAAATTTATTTATTTATTTTTTTTGGTTCGCTGAAGAATTTCATTTTTAGTATTATTATTGGTTCAAATAGTCATATCTATAATTTTAATAAATATCTATCTTTGATAAAAAGAACAACAAAAGAATGAAAAAATAATGTTCAAGTTACATCAGGTGAATGTCGTAAAATTAAAGTCACCCAAAGTTTGGACTTTAAAAGTGAAAGCAAAATTCATGGATAATGATTGATTGAACGAGTGAAAAATCAAAGTAAGAAAATTGGATATACATTCTTGAAAAGTTTTCTATGAGGAGAAAAAAGTAACTACCTGATGCAATGGACGATGCCATCAACATTTTTTAAGTCAATGCCGTATAAATTAAACGAAAAGACTTGATCAATTTAATGAAATATCTTTTTGTCCGTCACAATTTAAAGGGAGGGTGGTAATGGTTGGAGCCTTCAATGCAATCAAGAGCCATAAAGAGAAATAGGAGATATCCTTCCATTTGCTAATTCAATTTATAATTTTAATAATTTTATTAATGACAATCAATTAATAGACCTTGTCATGATAGGTCATGAGTTCACGTGGTCAAATACACGAGCTGGTGAGGAGCTAATAACAAAAAGATTAGATCGTTGTCTATCTGATTTGACATGAAAAGAGTAGTATAATAAGATCAATGACGAATGCAAAAAATTTATGTTAGAGGGACAAAAATAATATATATTACTATCAAAAGATATATTAATTCAAATTTTAAAAATAAAAGTGTACATTAATTATTTAAATAAAAAAACCAAAAATTATATATAATAAAATAGAATGAAAGATATTTTTTAAATATTTTTTATTATTATTTCTATAAATAAAAAATATATTTTAAATTAGTAAATTGATCAATTAATTTTAGAAATTTATATACAATATAATTACATATAATAAAATAGAACGAAAGATAAATAAATAAATAATAAGGATCACTAAATTGAGAATTAAATAAAATATATAAATTTATGAAGAGAATGAAAAATTAGATTAATACCTAAACTATAAATGTTTAAATTAAGATTTGTAATTGAAAATATCAAAAAGAGAAACAATGAAATTAAAAGATATATAGAGTTATAGAGAGTTATATAAAAAAAATAGAGAATTTAAAATTTATCTTTTGATGAAAAGAAGATTACCACTAGAAAAGGAATAGAAAAAGAAGGTTGAAACTAATAAGAGGATTTAAAAGAATAAAGGAGTGATGACGGCTGAAATTTGAGAATGGAAAAAGATTAAATTTAATTAGGTTAATTAATAGTTAAAATGATAGAAAGAAAAAGTGGGTTTAGAACTTTAAATAATTTGGCTAAGTTTATTTATAATGGGGTCATTTAAAATTTAAAATGAGGGCATATTATATATGTATATTTTTTTTTAAAAAAAAGTGGGGGCAAGTACCCCCTCATGCTACTACATGGGTCCATCCCTGTATGGGATGGTTGTGGTTAGAAGACAAGCAGAAAATGGTTCAAACCATACTCCTTTAATCCTAGATTTAGACTCTCGACCTGAAAGACCAAAAGAAAATTCAAGTTCTAGGATAGATGGTGTGACGAAGAGAAGGTAAAGAGGATTGTGAAAGACGTTTAGGGGCTAACCATTGAAGGCTCCTCGATGTACTCTCTAGCCTAGAAGCTCAAGTAATGCCAGCACAGACTAGTACAGTGGCAGCAACAATCTCGGTCCAATTTTAAAATACTAATAGAATAAATAACCTTGCAGCTGGAAGCAAAAAAGGACGAGGGTTTCTTTGAAGGCAACGAGTTAATTGAACTTGAGAACATATTAGAGGCAAAGATGAAGAGAGAAGAAAGTTATTGAAGGGAGAAGTCTAGATGTAAATGATTGAACAAAGGAGACATCAACATAAAGTTCTTCCATCAAAGGTTCTAATCTAGAAACTGGAAAAATAAAATCTGGGGACTAATTGGAGAAGATGGAGAAGTCGTTTCTGATCCAGCGAGTATAGCGAGGGTGGCTAAATCCTATTTTCAGAAGATTTTTATGGCTACCAACCAAGCTGATCCGAGAATATTTTTTGAGAATTTCAGACCTACAGTTACAACTAATATGAATCGTAGGCTATTTGGTGTGGAATTTACAACCACAAACTAACCGGCAAGTGCACCGCGTCGTACCAAGTAATACCTCAGGTGAGTGAGGGTCAATCCCACGAGGATTGATGGACTAAGCAACAATGGTTAAATGATTTACTTAGTTAGACAAACAGAAAATAGTATTTGAGAGTTCAAAGAGTATTAAACAGTAAACTCAGAATATCATAAGACAGGTAATAAATAAGTTGGGAATAATATATGGAGAAACAGTTAAGGTTTCAGAGTTATCTATTTTTCGGATTGACTTTTCTTAATAACTATTTTAATCATGCAAGATTTAATTCATGGCAAACTATATGTGACTAGACCCTAATTCCTTAGACCATTCTAGTCTCCTCTAATTCTCATTAACCGTCAATTCCTTGGTCAATTAATTCCAATTAGAGGGTGAAATTCAATTCTAGTTTATATGCCACAGAAATCCTAACTACCCAAATATAAGAGGATTATATGTCACGTATCCCGTTAAGTCCAGATAATTAGAATTTAGGAGAAATTATTTTCAAGCTGTTGTTCAAGTAAAGAGCTTTTTCAAGTTATACAAGAACTCAATTAGAAAGAGGGTCATACTTTCGTTCCACCCAAATTCATAAGATAAAGAACGAAAACAATTCTTGAAATATAAATTAGTACATGAATTAAAGTAGAAAAATAATAGTATCAATCCATACAATAAACAGAGCTCCTAACCTTAACAATGGAGGTTTAGTTGCTCATGGTTCAGAGAGAAAATAAGGATTATAAATTGGGCTGAGGTGGAATGAAAAGTTAACTAATTGGAATAATGTTGGAATCCTCCGAAGGGAAGTTCCTTTTTTCTTTTATATCTAATCCTAATTAATTTAAAATCTATTCTCTAAAACTAAAATAATATCTTTTCCTATTTTAAATTAAAAATACAGTTTTAAATTAGAATTAATAAATTAGCGTTTTCTGCATGTGGCGCATGTCACGCGTACGCGTCAGTCACGCGTACGCGTCGATGGTCTTCTTCGCGTGTCACGCATACGCGTCAGGTACGCGCATGCGTCGCTGAACAAATCTCCAAATCACGCGCACGCGTTAGGTACGCGTACGCGTCGCGGTGCAAATCTTCAAATCACGCGCACGCGTCAGGTACGCGCACGCGTCGCTCCTCGCTGTCATCTCCTTTAATTCTTGTGCTGATTCTATTTGTGCAAGCTTCCTCTCCATTCTCTAAGCCATTCCTGATTTATATAGCTTTCTTCTCTTTTTCTGCGGAAGCTCCATCAAATCTAACCAAATGCTACATAAAATAAATAGAATTGCACAAGAATCAAAGTAGCATCCATAGTGGCTAAAAGATAATTAATTCTTGATAAAACTTAACAAATTAAATACAAATTCATTAGGAAAAGATAGGAAAGATGCTCACGCATCACAACACCAAACTTGAATTGTTGCTTGTCCTCAAGCAACCAAACTAATATAGGCTTAGAATGTGAATTTGCATGAGAATGAGAGTTCGATTAAGCTCATGTCTCTTCTTACAGTGGGGTCTACAATTGCAATCTTGAATAGTTTTGGCATCTCTCTCTCCTTTGAATCAGAAGGATGTCACTGTCATTCGGAATTAGAATCCGGATAATATTATGAAGTCTCTAGTCTTTTGTAACTCGATTTAACCCTTGAACACATCAATTTTTCTTTAATTCTCTTTTCTTTGGTGCTTTGCACCTTGAGCCTAGCCGTGACTTTAAATGTTTTGTCTCAAGCTTTACTTGACACAGAAACACCACAAGCACTTAACTGGAGAACTCTCTTTAAGTTCTGATTTTTCTTTCAGCTACTCCCAGACAGTGGTGCTCAAAGCCTTTGGCATATTCTGCTAATTGCAATTGATCTCGACTCTAAATGTTTTGTCTCAAGGATTACTTGACACAAGAACACCACAAGCATATGACTAGGGAAACAACTCTTTGAGCTTTTAATCATGTCTGACCTCCCTAGTTATTGATGCTCAGAGCCTTGGACCTTGCTTTTTATTTTTTTCTATTTTTTTTCTCTTTGCTATTTCTTTTGCTTCAAGGATTAAACTTTTACTTATTGCAGAGACTTCATAATAGTTCTCTAAATTCCTGTTCCTTGTACATCAACATTCTTTGATTTAAATTTAAATATGCACTATTCATGTCATGCATTCAAAGTCACAGAAAATACCACCACATTTGAATAAATGAGACTACTCTAAAAATTAAACTCAATTTCTCATGCATTACATCGCCTTTTTCTTCTTTCTTTTTGATTTCAAGCTCAGTGGTTGATACATGAGACACCTTTCAGACTTAAAGCAACTAACAGAAATTTTAAAAATAACAGAACTAAACTAGAACCTAAGAATTTATCTAATAAAGGATCATGTAATAAACAAGACAAAATAAACAGAAAACTGGAATATAACATAGTAAAAGCGGGAAGGAATGTAGAATGAAAAGAATTCAACCACCTCAGTTATGTTGGTGGCCATCCCATTCCTCCGGCTATGCTCCTCAGTGAAGATGATTTGCCTCCCTTTGGTCCCATAGAAAAGCTATAAGCGAAGCGACAATACCAAACTTAAAGGTTTGCTTGTCCTCAAGCAAAGAAGAACTGAAAACAGAGAGGGACATAAAAAACATATAAAAAAAATTAGTATAATGAAAGAAGAATAAAAAGATAAAAGAACAAGAGAGAATTAGGATTGGGGGGTGGATGATTTGAAATCAGGCACTGATTTGGTTTAATTAGGCGTCGCATGCAACGCGTACGCGTGAGGCACGCGTATGCATGGATTGCACTAATATCAAGCGACGCGTACGCGTCTGGGACGCGTACGTGTGGATGGTCAGGATTGGAAAACGACGTGCACGCGTCAGGGACGCGTGCGCGTGATGGGACTTGTGCTCCCAGCACCATTCCAGCCCCACACCATCATAACTCTCTGGTCATGCACCCATTTACGCCGTTTTTCAGGGTCACGCGGACGCGTCAGGGATGCGCACGCGTGGATGGCTAAAAGCGCAAACGATGCGCACGCGTGAGGTACGCGTACGCGTGGGCTTGTTTGTGCACAAAATATAGTTCCAGCGCCACTCCTGCTCAACTCTCCATTCACTTTTATTTTTCACGCACACACATATGACGCGTACACGTCAGCGACGCTTGCGCGTCGTGTGCTCGTTTTTTTCGAAGTGTTCGGGTTTCTGTTCTAAAATAGCTGCATGATCAGAACACACTTAAAACGAAAGGAAAACAGTAAAAACTCAATAAAAATCAAATAAATGAGAAAATCACTACTACAAAAAATAACTAAGGATACGAAATTATCGGGTTACCTCCCGACAAGCTCTTCTTTACCGTCACTAGCTTGACGGTCAGCTCTTCTAAGGAGGAGGATCATAGGGGCTCAGCTCTTCACCCCTTACTTTGAACTTCTTTCCTGTGTCTCCATAAATTAGCTTAATATGCTCTAGAGAGAGGATTCTGTTTACTGTATAAATCGACACTGGCTTGCTAGTCAACACCACTTTCATTCCTGGGGAGAAACCTTCAGTGGGGATCTTTTTGTTCTCCATCCCCTGGGTACTTTCTTCTTTTTGGGAACTTCTTCCTTGGTGGATGATGCATTCCCGACACCAAACTTAGGTTTGATGTCAGGAGGAATTTTATTGATTGTCACCAAAGGAGGTTTGAGTTGTAGATTCTGCTGTGCATCATCAGGGGGTTCTTGAAGGTTTGGATCAATAAGCTCAGTCTGCATGCACCTCTCTTTTTCACCTGCTGAATGTATATCTTTGAAGACATGAAAGACCAGTTGCTCATTATGCACTCTAAGCACTAATTCACCTTCTTCCACATCAATCAAAGCTCTTCCAATGGCTAGGAATGGTCTTCCTATAATTATAGAGGCATTCTCATTCTCCCATGTGTCAAGAATCACAAAATCTGTTGGGAGGAAGAACTTACCCACTTTGACCAAGATATTCTCCACTAATCCATATGCAGGCTTCATAGATTTGTCTGCCATCTGTAATGCTATCTTTGTGGATTGTGCCTCTTGAATTTGCAGTTTCTTCATCACAGCTAAGGGCATTAGATTTATGCTTGCCCCCAGATCACATAGGGCTTTCTCAAAGGATGTGTTCCCAATGGTGCATGGAATTTGAAAGCTCCCTGGATCCGACATCTTCCTTGGCAAGTTATTCTGAATGATGGCATTGCATTCTTTAGTCAGGACCACTGTCTCATCTCCCTTTAAAGGCTTCTTCTTTGACAACAACTCCTTCATGAACTTGACATAGAGAGGCATTTGTTCCAAAACCTCAGCAAAAGGAATATTGATTTGCAACTTTCTGAAGACTTCCAAGAACTTTGAAAACTGCTTGTCCTTGGTCTCCTTTTGAAGTCTCTGAGGATATGGCATTTTAGGCTTGTACTCAGGAGCCTTTGGCAATGTAGGATAAGTGTCAAGAGAGTCTGGGAATGGATTGTCTGCACACTTTGGAGGGACGTGCTCTACTTCTTCCTTCTTCTCATCTGGAGCTTCTTTTTCAACTAACTCTCCATTGACTTTGGTCTTAGAGCCAGCTACTTTACCACTTCTCAATTGAATAACCTTGCAATATTCTTTTTCAACTGGCTTCTCATTAACTTGTGCTTTCGTACTTGCCACTTGTCCACTTATCAAGGTGATAGCCTTGCATTCATCTCTTGAATTTGGAATTGTGTTACCAGGAAGGCTATTAGTGGTCCTCTGATCAATTTTATTAACTTTTGTGGCTAGTTGACCCATCTGAATCTCCAAGTTCTTGATGGATGCTCTGGTTTCGTGCACAAAACCCCTCATCATCTCCCAATTAGAATCTTCTTAGGATTTAGAATTTGCCTACGGAGGTGATTGTTGTTGATGAGACCAAAATTGGTTGTTATTGTGATTGTTCTATTGGAAACCACCCTGAGAATTATTATTAAAATTTTGTGGCCTCTGAGGTTGCTCCCTCTACCTAAAATTTGGGTTATTTCTCCACTCCTGATTGTAGGTCATAGAGTATGGATCATTGTTGGGATTTCTAGGAGCACTCCCCATGTAATTGACCTGTTCAGAAAAAGATTGAGTATAATCATAATTATCATTTTACACAAAATTACCTGTCATGTCATAAGAGACCTCTTGAGGTGGGTTTTAGGTGTTGATAGCTGAGACTTGCATGCCACCCATCTGCTGAGTAAGTAGATTTATTTGCTGAGACATAAGCTTGTTCTGAGAAAGAATAGCATTAACAGCTTCCATTTCCAACACACCTCTCTTCTGAGAAGTCTATGAGTTCACAGAATTTCTGTTAGATAAGTATAAATATTGGTTGCTAGCAACCAACTCAATAAACTCAATAGTCACCTCCGGTGTCTTCTTCTTGTGCAGTGAACCACCTGCAGAATTATCTAAGCACATCTTGGACATTTCACCTAAACCTTCATAAAAGATATCTAGTTGGGTCCATTTGGAGAACATGTCCGGAGGGCATTGCCTAGTGAGTAGCTTGTACCTCTCCCAAACTTCATAAATAGTTTCACCATCCTTCTGCCTGAAGGTCTGAACCTCCATCCTAAGCTTAGTCAGCTTCTTTGGTGGGAAAAATTTAGTAAGAAACTCAGTAACAACCTTGTCCCAAGTATCCAAACTCTCCTTGAGTTGGGAATCTAGCCATAGCTTTGCTCCATCCCTCAAAGCAAACAGGAAGAGCATGAGTTTGTATACATCTGGGTTCACTCCATTTGTCTTCACAGTATCACAAATCTGCAGAAAATTAGAAATAAATTGATTCGGGTCTTCGTGGGGAAGACCATGATATTGGCAGTTTTGTTGCACCAGGGTGACCAATTGTGGCTTCAATTCAAAGTTGTTCGCAGCTATAGGAGGCACCACAATACTTTTTCCATAAAGATCTGCAGTAGGAGCAGAGTAAGAGCCAAGCACTCTCCTTTGTTGATCATCCCCATTCAGATTTGTCACATTGGCATTAACAGCATTATTAGGATTCATAGTGGATTCTGCAGCCTTGTAAAGTCTTGCTTGTTGCAAACGCCGCCTGAAAGTCTTTTCAGGTTCAAGATCAAAGTCTAAGAGATATTCCTTGTCTCTGTTCCTGTGCATAAACAAACAGAAAATAAGAAAAGATAGGAATCTCTACGTCAGAGTGTAGAGAATTCCCAAAGAGGTAACCTGTGTAAAAGAAATAAAATAAAAATGCTAAATAAATAAAACAAAAATATTTTGAAAATTAAGAAAAATATTAGTGCTGTTAAAATTTATTTATTTATTTATTTATTTATTTATTTATTATTTTCTAAAATACTAAAGCAGAATTCAAATAAAATTAAAACTAAAACGCCTAATCTAAGCAATCAAACAACTAATAGTTGTTAATCACTATCAATCCCCGGCAACGGCGCCAAAAACTTGGTGCGGAATTTATAATCACAAACTAACCGGCAAGTGCACTGGGTCGTACCAAGTAATACCTCAGGTGAGTGAGGGCCGATCCCACGAGGATTGATGGACTAAGCAACAATGGTTAAATGATTTACTTAGTTAGATAAACAGAAAATAGTGTTTGAGAGTTCAAAGAGCATTAAACAACAAACTCAGAATATCATAAGACAGGCAATAAATAAGTTGGGAATAATATATGGAGAAACAGTTAAGGTTTCAGAGTTATCTATTTTCCGGATTAACTTTTCTTAATAACTATTTTAATCATGCAAGATTCAATTCCTGGCAAACTATATGTGACTAGACCCTAATTCCTTAGACCTTTCTAGTCTTCTCTAATTCTCATCAACCGCCAATTCCTTGGTCAATTAATTCCAATTAGAGGGTGAAATTCAATTCTAGTTTATATTCCACAGAAATCCTAACTACCCAAATATAAGAGGATTATATGTCACGTATCCCGTTAAGTCCAGATAATTAGAATTTAGGAGAAATTATTTTCAAGCTGTTGTTCAAGTAAAGAGCTTTTCCAAGTTATACAAGAACTCAATTAGAAAGAGGGTCATACTTCCATTCCACCCAAATTCATAAGATAAAGAACGAAAACAATTCTTGAAATATAAATCAGTACATGAATTAAAATAGAAAAATAGTAGTATCAATCCATACAATAGACAAAGCTCCTAACCTTAACAATGGAGGTTTAGTTGCTCATGGTTCAGAGAGAAAATAAGGATTGTAAATTGGGCTAAGGTGGAATGAAAAGTTAACTAATTGGAATAATGTTGGAATCCCCCAAAGGGAGGTTCCTTTTTTCTTTTATATCTAATCCTAATTAATTTAAAATCTATTCTCTAAAACTAAAATAATATTTTTCCTATTTTAAATTAAAAATATAGTTTTAAATCAAAATTAATAAATCAGCGTTTTCTGCATTTTCTGCATGTGGCGCATGTCACGCGTACGAGTTGATGGTCTTCTTCGCGTGTCACGCGTACGCATCAGGTACACGCACGCGTCGCTGAGCAAATCTCCAAATCACGCGCACATGTCACAGTGCAAATCTTCAAATCACGTGCATGCGTCAGGTACGCGCACACGTCGCTCCTCGCTGTCATCTCCTTTAATTCTTGTGCTGATTCCATTTGTGCAAGCTTTCTCTCCATTCTCTAAGCCATTCCTGACTTATATAGCTTTCTTCTCTTTTTCTGTGGAAGCTCCATCAAATCCAACCAAATGCTACCTAAAATAAATAGAATTGCACAAGACTCAAAGTAGCATCCATAGTGGCTAAAAGATAATTAATTCTTGATAAAACTTAACAAATTAAATGTAAATTCACTAGAAAAACATAGAAAAGATGCTCATGCATCACTATTGAGATTAGTTTCACTTGAAGAGACAAAGAGAGCTACTTTTAGTGTTTGCGCTTAGAGTGCTCCGAGTGATGATGGATTCACAACCAAATTTTATCATTTTTTTTAGGATGTCATGGGTAACGATGTGCACAGGGCTATTTGTAGTTTCTTTGGAGGTGAAAAAATGTTAAAAAGCTTCAATCACACTCAAATCTGTTTAATACCTAAGATTCCAGATGCCAGATATATGTCACAAGTCAGACCTATTAGCCTTTCATAAGTCTTTTACAAGATTATATCAAAAGTACTTGTTCATAGGCTACAATCGTTTATGAATAATATTGTGAGTACTAATCAAAGTGCTTCCTTGAAAGGAAGGTTAATATCTGACAATTTTCTAATAGTTCGTGAATGCATGCATCATCTTAAGTAAAAAAGATCAGATTTGGGGAATAAAATGACTCTAAAGCTTGATATGAGTAAGGTCTACGATAGAGTGAAGTAGTGTTTTCTGTGGTTCATTATGGAGAGGATGGGTTTTGATACTAAATGGATAGCATGGATCAAAGAACTGGTTTCTACTGTCTCTTACTCTATACTTGTGGAGGGCCAACCTTTTGGCTTTTTTAGACCAACTCGGGGTATCTATCAAGGGAATCTCCTATCAACGTATCTTTTCCTCTTTTGTGCAGAAAAATTTTCTTTTTTGTTATACAAGACAGAGCAAAACAGGATTATTCAGAGAATTCAAATTCACAAAAGAAGTCCGACTGTTAACCACCTTCTTTTTACAGATGACCATTTTATTCTGTAAAGCATCAGAAGAATCATGTATGTGCTAATATCCTGACTCTACTCTATGACTATGAGATGAGTAGTGGGTAAAAAGTCAACCTAAGCAAGTCAGTAGTCTTCTTCAGTCATAACATTCTGCTTCACATTAGACATCAATTAGCAGAAATTCTGAATATTAACCATATAGGGGTCCAAGATAAATACCTAGGCCTCCTATCAACTGTACAAAGATCTAAAAAGTCACATTTTGGAGCCATCAAAGACAAAGTACAAAAGAAGGTACAATCTTAAAAGAGAAATCTGTTGTCAGCAAGTAGAAGATATGTCCTGATTAATGCTGTTAGAAAAACAATCCTTATGTATACCATATCCTATTTTAAGCTTTCTAATTCAATTTTAGATGAGATTCACAGGATTTTAACACAATTTTGGTGGGGTCAAAGAGGCACTGAAAGGAGAATGTCATGGATTAGCTGTGACAAAATGACAAGACCCAAAAGAGAGGGAATATTGAGTTTCAAAGACCTGCGTACTCAAAATTTGGCTTTGTTTGAAAAATAATTTTGGAGGTTGGCTGTTAATCCTAATGCACTACTTAGCAAAATGTTAAAGAGTGAGTATTTTAAATATAAGTCTTCTTTGACTATAGACAAAGGGACTAACCCTTCCTGGAGCTGGCAAAGTCTCTTATAGGGTAGAAAAGCGGTGAAAAAAAGATTGTTGTGGAATATAGGGTTAGGAGATGATGTTAATGTTTGGCAAGAACCTTGGCTGCTGCCCCATACCTATATCATATCAGTCTCAACAATCAATCTAGCAATAATATATTTTCAATAATTAATAGAGTAAATGACTTACTGACCACAAGAAGAAGTTGAAACAAAGAGCTTATCGAATTAATCTTTTTTTCCTGTGGTAAGTACCCGCATCCTTTTCATAGAACTGAATAATAATGGCAAGGACTCTCTGATTTGGGCCTTGAACACGAAGAAGCAATATAATGTGGTGTCTAGATATGTGGTGGTGTATGACTTTACGCATGAGCCGATCAATAATCAACTACCTGTAATCATACAAAATCCAAGAATTTGGAGAAAAATTGGAGCTTACAGATACCAACAAAGATAAAAAATTTTTTGTGGAGAGCTGTGCATGAAAAATTATCTGTACTAAGCTTCATCCAACAACATTTCTCGTCGATCCCACCTTTGTGTCCCAGATGTAGATTAGCCCCGGAAATCATCATTCACTGCCTTCGATGGTGTAACCCTACTCCGGAGGTATAGGGAGCAGTAGATCTAAAGTTAGTGTCGCCATTGCAAAATGTTTTTTCCTTTGTGGAGTGGTGGACTCAGATACTATTAGGCGCTGAAAATGGAAGAGAAGGTGACGATTGGGCATTGTGGAAAGCACGTACTAAAAAGGTGTTTGAAAATAAAAAAATTCATATCTAACAGATCTCAAATTCAGTAAGAAAGATTTGCCAAGAAATGAATAGAAGACAAGTTTCCTAATTTCTTAATGGATTTCCCTTTCTTTAGTTTATTGGTTACCGCAGCGACTTATGACTTTAATTGGAAAAACTCCTCTACTATTTTTTTAGTTTCACATAGAACTTTATATTACTTTTTTAAAGTAATGCAACTATCGTCACTTTAAAAAAATAAATAAAAATTGTTAATTATAGAAAGTTAATTAAAAAGAAGAGTTTTTTTTTTTTGTGTGTAAAAGTAGATTTAACACAAAATTTCTCAATCCTCTTTATATAGTTGATAATAAATAATAGATATGAAAATTATCCAAAAAAAAAGTTAAAAAGAAAGATTTTTTATATATATAAAAGATAGAATACTAAAATTGTGTTTGGTATGAATTTTTTATTTTTAGTATTTTTTATTTTTATTTTTTATTTTTTTATAAAATTTAAAATAAAAAACACTAAAAATAAAAATACTTCCTAAATTTTTCAATTTTCATTATACACGTAAATAGATAGAGACAACAGATTATAGATAATGGAAGAACACTTGTCATACACTCATAAACACCCATATTCTCATATATATTGATGGGTTTGATTTTGTTGTCCATTTTTGTTGAGAAAGTCCTCCGGATAGTGATTGCGTGAAATAGCTTCCTCCATTTTCATCACCTCAGTGATTGAAGAAAAAATTCTTATAGCCTTGATTTGGAAGATGAAGGGGATTTATTATTAGGTTTACTTTACTTTGATTTTATTGTTTATTTATTTATTTTTTTATGCTAAAAATTATAACCCAAACAGAAGAAATATTGGGAAAGCCACAAAAACATGTCATTTATTTTGAATGAGTAAAATCCACCTTATACTATGTTAGTGGATACATCAATAGTAATGAATCAGCCTAATAATGATAAATTTAAGATTAATCAATTAGATAATAAATAGTAAGATAAATAATAATTTTCTTTTAGAATTTGACAAAAAATTTTTAAAATATATCTAAATTTTATTTTATTTTAATTTTATCCTAAAAATTTTTAATTTACGTCAAATATAGTTTCAACAACTATTTATGAAGAATAATGAAACATATATATGGACTTTTGTAATAGATGAATTGACTGGTTGTAGAAATGTATTTTTATTGTATTCTATTTTATTATTATGCATGGATAATCTCAATATTTTTTTAGGTCTATAAAGAGACTCCAACAAAGGAGATCTCCTTCCTTTCTATCTATCTTTTACTTGTGCAGATGGTCTCTCCCATCTATGCTACAAAAACGAATGAAATAGTACTATCTCAGGCATTAAATTGAATAGTAGATATCTAACCGTCAGTCTCCTTTTTTTTACAGATGATTTTATCCTATTCTATAAGGCAAATGCCCAAGAATGCATGAACCTAATGGGAATATTGCAGACTTATAGTGAGTTTAGTGGATAGGAAGTTAACCTGAACAAGTCATTGGTGTTTTTTAACTCTAATACTCCTCAACAAGAAAGGATAGCTCTATCTACTATTTTAAGAGTCTCTTATATTGGCTCTCAAGATAGGTATTTAGGGCTACTATCGATGGTGAGTAGGTAAAAAAAAGAGACTTTTAGCTACATAAAAGACAAAGTGACAAAAAAAATTACAATACTGAAAACATAGCTTATTAAGTCAATGGGATCTGCAATTTCTATTTATACTCTTGGATATTTTAAACTCCTTGAAACACTCATTGATAATATTTAGAGATAGTTAATGTAATTTCCGTGGGTCAAAAACAAAATAGAAGGAGGATGCAGTGGACTAAATGGGATACTTTATATCGGGATAAGAAGCAAGATGGCTAGAATTCAAAGATTTAAAGGCATTCAACTTGGCGATGCTTGAAAAATTGGGCTGGAGATTAGTGACAAGAACCGGTTCTTGGGTTTTAAGGTATATAAAAGTAGATATTTCAGATTTTCAATTTTTTTCCTAGCTGAAATAGGTCCAAACCCATCCTAGGGTTGGATCAGAAGAGCCTATTAGAAAAAAGAAAAATCATAAAAAAAAAAATTCTGGCAAATAGGGAGATGCATTAATCTGGGTATATGAGGGGAATCACTACAAGAAAGTCGTCGGATACTATCAGATTTATTGGCAGATTATCGAGTTGGAATAAATTCGACGATATAAACTTCGTCGATAACTGTTTACAGGCATATTTTTTCGTTCGCTGCTAATTACGAACAGATTTAGTGGCGGATATAAATTTTTAATTGGCGAAATTATGGAGCTTGTTACTGTCGGATTTTTTCTTTGATAATAAATTCGACAGTAATATATTATTTATTATTAATAATTAAATTGATATTTACCGGTGAATTTAATCAACGGTAAATCCGACGATAAACTTAAACATTAAATTTTAAAAAATATATATTTAAAAATTTGATATATAATTTTAAATATTTAAATTTAATAATTTTTAAACTAACAAAATTCAAAACAATTTCTTATAATAATTTGTCTATAAGTTTTAGTTAAAAATTCACAAACAAGTTCAATATCAAAATACAAATAAAAAAGTAATTGAAATTTCATTTGAGCATGAATAAATGAGAGCAAATCTTTTGACATTTCATGTTCAGCCTCAAGCTCCTCCACTCAAGATATCATTCTCTTGTAATTCTTCTTACTCAAAAGATTCTTTATTTGTTCTTCTTAACGTAATTTCTGATAGCATACTAACTAGTAACATAGTTTAAAAAATAAATTAGGAAAAAAATCTTTAATAAGCTATGACAATGAAAAAGTGCATAGGTGACTCTTAAACGAAAGATATTAGTTGTATTTTGAAAATCAATCCAAATTAAAATTATAGATATGGATAAGATATAAACTAAGACTAAAGTAAGTAAAATAAATCATAAAAAACGTATTAGTTCAATAATGGAACTCAATAAGAAATTCAATCATAATGCAAAGACAACAAAAAAAGTAAAATGAAAAATTCAAATCCCACAACAATAGAGAACACAATGCAAAGGAAAAAAAAGCAAGCCACAAAACAATTTTGAGTAAAAAACCTAATCCATAGTAGATACATATAAATACTAGACATGCTGGATTTTAAATCAAAGTATAAAACATACATCTGCCAATGGATAAGTTAAAAAACACTGCTGTTATGAAGCATATATATGTCAATAAATAATATAAAAAGTTCTCATAAATAGATGAATTTTACTCCACAAATTTGCTGCTTGTAACTATTAATACCGGTTTCATATTATGTTTATCCTTTAGTGGTATATGATTCCATTTTATGATATTAACTGTTCATTTAATTGTAGGCCATGTATATAAAGAAGCTTTCATACAAGACGATTCTACAAATGAAATACTTAATAACAAGGTCAGCATAAGTGCTTATGAATTGACCAACAAAACGATTCATTAGCCACTGTAACAGGTGTATATCAACCTATGACCAAAACAATATTTTATTTAATTACCTTACCGTCAAATTTTTCTCCTTAAATCCGACGGTAATAATCACGCCAATTTCTTTTTTTTTTCAATTATTATGGGCGAATTTACTGTCGAAAATCTGAATTCGACAGTAACACTTTTACTTGACAAATTTATTGCCAAATTCGTAACACTCTTACTATGAGAATGTCACGCTTCCAGTTACGTCACTTTGATAGCGGGATATTACGACGTCTCTCATATATTTAATAATAAGGTATGACCCTCTACGCGTAAATCTATCAATGGTTTTGCTAAATACTTAAAAGTTTTTTAACAAGAACAAATAACAGATTTTTATATACTTAATGTTAATAATACATTATAGTAACACATACAAAACCAATTACAAAACCTACCCCTCTGGATAAAATTCTAATTAACAAGGCGAGGAAAAAATAAATTCTAACAACTCAACTTGTAAACATACTCTTCTATACTCCTGTATCTCCGCACTAATCCTTCGCACATGTAGCTGAAAGGGGTGAAAATAGGGGGTAAGAACAGGGGAGATCTTAGTAGGGTCGGGGTGTATAGTTATATTCATTTTATTAGCCAACAGTAACGGGCAATAGAATACATTTAGACGTAACAAATAAAGAACACAGAAATCAAACAATCATATAGCACACCCATAATCACAGGAAACACACTCACAAACAAATATGCACAAACAAGTATGATGCATGTCTGTCCTATGGCTAATGAGCTCATTTGTCGGTTATATAGCCAAACCCGACATGTCCGGTAGCTAATCCGGACACTGTTTTTCTGTTGTGCATTAATACCATTAGAGGAAATACGTGACATGTCACCATTAGAGGGATTATGTACTCTGTCACCATTAGAGAGATTATGTGCTCTGTCGCCATTAGAGGGAATAGGTGTCCTGTCACCCTTACAACCAGAGAGAAAACATAGACATACTCATCATCAATCAATCACAATCATGCCTCGTTTATCATATTCGTTCAATTTCATAATTCAAACTTAGTTTTCATCATTCTTCTTCCTCATCTCTTTCACAGAGCAAGTAGACAACGCCACTGCCTCTTATTCGGGATCACATCCCATTTCTTTACAAATCATCATTGTCATAATCATGTCTCATTCATTCTCATATTCCTTCATATTGTCGGCAATGCACATAGTACTTTAATCTATCTGACTCCACAACTCAGTACTCAGCACTTCTGCAGATGCTGTAATTCTTCACACCCTACATTACTGCATCTTTACTTTTGCATATGTGGCCAACCCAAAACTCTACACCACCATCTAAGTTGTAATTGTCTTCACCCGTGTTGAAAAATAGTTTTTTCTCTTGTATCGCGTCCAGATCCAACGTATGATAGTGACTGGGTACAGATGACAAGGCTAGAATTGAGTGCGGGACAGACAGAAGATACCAATGTGATGGCTCGACCGGAGTCTCTGGTACAAACTCCTGCTCGTCATCATCTATATATATATATAGAAGAACGACTCTCGTTGCTATCTGTAACATACTCTTCGTCTGAGTCCTCATCGTCACCGTCCATGTCTTCTACTGGACTAGCAATGTATAGCGGTGGTGGTGCGAGAGGTGGGTCATCCTGCACAAAGTCCGATTGTCCAGATCTGCCACCACCGACATCACCAACCTCCGCAGAAAGCTCCATAACTTGTTTTGCTATGATTCTTTCATAGATGTCAAATATCAGGCACACATGCACGTCGCCATGGAGGCAAAATAGACGAAATTAAAAAACTCCATTTCCCATCAGTGCTAGCAACACATACCCTACCCCTTTCGATCTCTTTTCTCCCGTTACCACCGACGCTACTCAATATCAGATTCTTTAGCTCCGACAAAGAACTAACTCATTGGATACGCAATAGAATGGGATTCTCACACTCAAATATTACTTAATTATCGCTATTTCTCATATGACAATTGGAATACACACTTACAACCAAATACCCACTACTACTAGACATTTTAGTTTATTTTCGGAAGAAAAAGGTAGAAAAAAAGTAGTGAAATATTTGTGGAAAGTACTATAAGAAAACCGGCAGATAGCGGCGGCTATTTAGCAGCGGTTTTATTCAACCGCTGCTAAATGGAATTTGCTAGCGGTTCTTGTAGCGGTTTTAGGGGACGCTACCAAATGAGCTTATTTTTCAGCGGTTCTTGTGGCGGTTTTAGGGGACGCTGATAAATAATCTCATTTTGCAGCATTTTTTCTGTAACCCCTGCTAAATGTCCAGTTGTTGAATACATTGATACTCGTTTTGCAGCGATTTTTTTTCCAACCGCTGCAATATTATTTTTAACTTGAATTTTTTTTGTATAAACATTATTTCCTTCTTATAACTATTCTAGTCCTCACTATTTTTTTTAACGAAAAAACATGTTTAAATACTGCAACTTAATTAATGCATTAAATAAATTTTCAATTTTGTGTTACATAAAAAATAATTCAGTTATTAAAAAAAATATTTATACATGAATAACTACAAACGAATTTACGAATAAGGTTTTCTCTTGTTGTATCAGCCATTTTGAGTTTGTATTTAACCATAACTGGTAACATAAAAATCAAGTGAACGTCCGAATTCATATACTCAAAACAAAGTTCAATGGAGGATAAAAATCAGAATTACTAAAGTAGACAAACAAGTTTTGAGTCAAAATTTTTCATCAACATCGTATTGACTTGGCCAGAAATACTCTATCAAAAAAGCACTGCAGTGATGTGATAACGGATCTGATAAGTCATCTCCAAACCATGGTAACTTGTTCAGATCGAAACTCCTTTTTGCAGCATGTACGACATCTTCTCTATGTTGGGTGTTTAAAGTTTCATTGTCTTCTTCTGGAACCTTATTAAGCTCAACATCCCTGGAGATGTCATATCCACTGGAGGAGATAGCATCTAAATCGTCTTCTGAATCAGTGTCTGCTCCATCTAGAGTGTCAGCAACTATTTCGCCTAAATATTCAGCTGACACTGAATATATGAACATGCAACCAACAACATATAAATCTACTTAAAAGATAATGATAACTTCCATGTCATTCTAGTTGTTAAGGAAAAAAATTGCAGAATTATGGAAAGAGGACTTTCAAAATTAACAAATACAAAATTAACTATTACCGTCTCCTTCGTCGATAGTTTGGACAGATTTCTTGGAAAGAAGCTCTCTAATAGCACGTTCTATATACTTCAATTCCTCTTTTGAAGCAATCTCCAACTCAACACCATGCGAGTTATTAAAGCGCATCTGCACCATAATAAAATGTATAGTTGATGGTCTATTTTGTAAATCATATTGTGTCTCTGTAATTCACTTTCTATGCTAGAAATTTATTTCCAACCTTTAATTCAGCAAGTATGTCTTCAGATGTCCTACCAGCTACAAATGTCACAAAAACATAGCCAAATTTCTCCTCGTACCTTGATCCCCATTCATGAAGTTGCTAAAAAATTTTAGCATGAATGTAACAACTATCACTGGTTAAATGTTGTAAGCATATAGCAACTTAAAATACTTATTATTCAAATAATGTTTAACTCAAGTGTTTAAGGGTACGGCTAATGAACAGACCTGCACAGTAGCTTCGTTCACCATTTTCAAGTATTCATCAGAACAAGATCGT